>NW_022681471.1:116326779-116401779 GCF_009764315.1 Trachypithecus francoisi
TCCCTCCCACAACACGTGGGGAATTATGGGAGCTATAATTCAAGATGAGATTTGTGCCCGGATAGAGTGATAACCCGACCCTAAGCTGGACTGAGCATGAGCCATGTTTTTTAAGTTAGAAATGCTGGTTTGGGGCTGGGTGTGGTGGTTCAAGCCTGTAATTCCAGCACTTTGGGAGGCAGAGGCAGGCGGATCACCTGAGGTCAGGAGTCCAAGACCAGCCTGGCCAACATGGCAAAACCCTGTCTCTACTAAAAATACAAAAATTAGCCGGGTGTGGTGGCACACGTCTGTAATCTCAGCTACTCAGGAGGCTGACACAAGAGAATCACTTGAACCTGGGAAGTGGAGGTTGCAGTGAGCTGAGATTACACCACTGCACTCCAGCCTAGGCAACAGAGCCAAAATTTGTCTCAAAAAAAAAAGAAAGAAAAAAAAGGAAATTCTTGGTTTTGCTCCAAAGCCCTGGTATTGTGGAAAGATCACTTGAGTTACAGTCAAAAGGACACCAACTTGTCTTTCAACTCCATTAATGTATCTGTTACTTTATCACTTAAAATCTCAAAGACTTTTTTTTAAAAGCCCATACACCTATAAGTTCCATTAAAAGTCTAACAACAATAGGTATTCACAAAGGGGAAAATGGAATGAGAGGCAATTTAATTTAACTAGAAAAAATAGAGGAAAAAAAAGAACAGTTTAATACAGTAAGATGAATAAAATGAAATCAAGTATATCAGTCAACTTACTAGAGGTGATCAAATTGAATTCACTCAAGACAAGACAGAGACTATCAGAGTTAAAAGTAAAAATCCAGGTATATGCTGCTCACAGGGAAAAATGCAAAAATAAAATGAGAAAAATTGCAAACAGTATGCCAAAAAGATATCAGAAAAATGCCAATAACAAGAAAGCAGGAAGAGCAGAGGTATGGAGAAAGTTGAAGTTCAAAACCCTAAACAGGATGAAGAAGAACTTGTGTATAATAAGAATGTACAATTAAGAATATACAATATTCATAAACTTATGTGCACTAAATAACAAACACTAAAATCATAAAGTGAAAAATATAGAAATACAAACACAATAAAAATAGACTTTCGCTTTTTTTCCGAGATGGAGTCTCTGTCTGTCACCCAGGCTGGAGTGCAGTGGTGCAATCTCAGCTCACTGCAACCTCTGCCTCCCAGGTTCAAGCAACCTTCAACCTTCCGAGTAGCTGAAACTACCGGCACCTGCCACCATGCCCAGCTAATTCTTGTATTTTTAGTAGAGATGGGGTTTCGCCGTGTTAGCCAGGCTGGTCTCGAACTCCTGACCTCAAGTAATCTGCCTGCCTTGGCCTCCCAAAGTGCTGGGATTACAAGTGTGAGCCATCGCGCCTGGCCAAAATACAGTTTTAGTAGGGTGTTTCAATTCACTTCTTTCAGAACTGGATATACCTAATAAGCAAAAAAGTCAGTAAGGGCATAGACAAAGTGATTGATACAACCAACAGTTTAGTGTAACAAGTACATAGAGATCCTTACATTCTTCAAATGGAAAATATACATTTTGTTTATATGTCCATGAAACATTTACAGAAATAGATCAGGTATGTGGCCACAGGGAAAATCTTATTAAAATTTTAAGGAATAATAAAAGTGAAAATTTAAAGTTTGAAATATTTTAAATGTGGAAAATAAGAAACACTCCCGGAAACTCCTTAGAATAAAGAGGAAATTAGGCCAGGCACGGTGCCTCACGTCTGTAATCCCAGCACTTTGGGAGGCTGAGGCGGGCAGATCACAAGGTCAGGAGATCGAGACCATCCTGGCTAACACGGTGAAACCCCATTTCTACTAAAAATACAAAAAATTAGCCAGGCAGGCCGGGCGCGGTGGCTCAAGCCTGTAATCCCAGCACTTTGGGAGGCCGAGACGGGCGGATCACGAGGTCAGGAGATCGAGACCATCTGGCTAACACGGCGAAACCCCATCTCTACTAAAAATACAAAAAACTAGCCGGGCGAGGTGGCGGGTGCCTGTAGTCCCAGCTACTCGGGAGGCTGAGGCAGAGTGAGAATGGCGTAAACCCGGGAGGCGGAGCTTGCAGTGAGCTGAGATCTGGCCACTGCACTCCAGTCCGGGCGACAGAGCGAGACTCCGCCTCAAAAAAAAAAAAAAAAAAATTAGCCAGGCATAGTGGCGGGCGCCTGTAGTCCCAGCTACTCAGGAGGCTGAGGCAGGAGAATGGCGTGAACATGGGAGATGGAGCTTGCAGTGAGCGAGATGGCGCCACTGCACCCAGCCTGGGCCAGAGTGTGAGACTCCGTCTCAAAAAAAAGAAAAGAAAAAAGGAATAAAGAGGAAATTAAAAGGGAAATTACTGTCTAGAAATTAATGAAAAGAACACTGCACACTAAAACTGACCACACGGGTGAAAGCAGGGCTTAAAGGAAAATGTATAGCCTTAAATGCTTCACTATTTTTAAAAATTTCTAAAAATTAATAACCTATACCAATCATAAGAAATTAGGGGAAAAAAACAGAAAAATAATAAACCAACAGAAATCAGAAGAGAATTTGTACAGATAAAAGCTGAAACAGGCCGGGCGCGGTGGCTCAAGCCTGTAATCTCAGCACTTTGGGAGGCCGAGACGGGTGGATCACGAGGTCAGGAGATCGAGACCATCCTGGCTAACACGGTGAAACCCCGTCTCTACTAAAAAATACAAAAAACTAGCCGGGCGAGGTGGCGGCGCCTGTAGTCCCAGCTACTCGGAGGCTGAGGCAGGAGAATGGCGTAAACCCGGGAGGCGGAGCTTGCAGTGAGCTGAGATCCGGCCACAGCACTCAGCCTGGGCGACAGAGCGAGACTCCGTCTCAAAAAAAAAAAAAAAAAAAAAAAAAAGCTGAAACAAGTGAAATAGAAAACGAATACCCTCCCCCCAAATAGCTCAAAGGATAATAAATGTAAAATTGGTACTTAGAAAAGACTAATGAGGCTGGGCCCCGTGGCTCACGCCTGTAATCCCAGCACTTTGGGAGGCCGAGGCGGGCAATCCCTTGAGGTCGGGAGTTCCAGACCAGCCTGACCAACATGGAGAAACCCCATCTGTACTAAAAACACAAAAAAATTAGCTGAGCGTGATGGCACATGCCTGTAATCCCAGCTACTCGGGAGCCTGAGCCAGGCTGAGGCAGGAGAATTGCTTGAACCTGGGAAGCGGAGGTTGCACTGAGCCGAGATCGCGCCACTGCACTCCAGCCTGGCAACAAGAGCAAAACTCTGTCTCAAAAAAAAAAAAAAAAAAAAAAAAACTAACGATAGAGACAAATCTCTTATAAGCCAGATCAAGAAAAAGAGAAAGAAAGCAGAAGTTCACAAGAGGAGGAGTCAGAAAGGTGACATAACTGCAAATTTTAAAAAATCCTAAGAAGCAGTAACAAGTAAATTTGAAAAAATTAGAGGAAATAGATGATTTCTTTGCACAATTGAAGTTACCAGGGCTGGGCGCGGTGGCTCAAGCCTGTAATCCCAGCTTTGGGAGGCCGAGACGGGCGGATCACGAGGTCAGGAGATCGAGCATCCTGGCTAATACGGTGAAACCTGTCTCTACTTAAAAAAAAAAAATACAAAAACTAGCCAGGCGAGGTGGCGGGCGCCTGTAGTCCCAGCTAATCGGGAGGCTGAGGCAGGAGAATGGCGTAACCCGGGAGGCGGAGCTTGCAGTGAGCCGAGATCCGGCCACTGCACTCCAACCTGGGTGGCAGAGCAAGACTCCGTCTCAAAAAAAAAAAAAAGCAGATTCAGATGCAATAGAGCTGGGACAGGGCCCTAACCTCTGCATTTCTAGCAAGCCCCAGGTGAGGCAGATATTGTTGGTTCATGGGCCACACTTTGAGTAGCAACAATTTCAACTATTCAGAAAGTAGGAAGAAAAGATACAAAGGTCACCAGTTTATTTTACAAAGCCAACCTTACTTAAATACCAAAATCAGACCATGGTAATTCCAACAATAATAACAGATCCTCAGCTTCAACTTCATGTATAAATATAGATGCAAAGTCTAAATAAAATATTAGCAAACAGACTTTGGCATTGAACAACAGAATTAGAAAGTTCTTCAACATGAAGAAACCTAGCAACATGACTCTTTGCATCAATGAACTAAAGGAGAAAACTGCCATCCTAAAAAGAAGCAGCTGAGGCACATTTTTTAATACTTCTTTTATTCGTTTTGGAAATGGGGTCTCACTATGTTGCCCAGGTTGGTCTCAAACTCCTGGGCTCAAGTGATCCTCCTGCCTCAGCCTCCCAAAGTGTTGGGATTACAGGCGTGAGCCACTGTGCCCAGCATCTGAGGCAAAATTCATCTGAGTAGAGTTTATTTGGGCCAAATATAAGGACTGCAACCCAGGACTGTAGACAAAAAGAGTGAAACGCTATAAAATATTTAAAGAGGTTTGTTCTGAGCCAAATATGAGTGGCCATGGCCTGAGGCACAGTCTCAAGAGGTCCTGAGAACATGTGCCCAAGGTGGCTGGGTTACAGCTTAGTTTTATATGTTTTCGGGAGACATAATACATCAATCAGTACATGTGAGATATACATTGGTTGGATCTGGAAGGGTGGGACAACTCTAAGTGGGGGCTTTCAAGTCACAGGTGGGTTCAAATATTTTCTCATTGGCAATTGGTTGAGAGTAAAATTATTATCTAAAGACCTGGTATCAGCCGGGCGCGGTGGCTCAAGCCTGTAATCCTAGCACTTTGGGAGGCCGAGACGGGCGGATCACAAGGTCAGGAGATCGAGACCATCCTGGCTAACACGGTGAAACCCCGTCTCTACTAAAAACAAAAACTAGCCGGGCGAGCGCCTGTAGTCCCAGCTACTTGGGACGCTGAGGCAGGAGAATGGCGTAAACCCGGGAGGCGGAGCTTGCAGTGAGCTGAGAGCTGGCCACTGCACTCCAGCTCGGGGGCAGAGCAAGATTCCGTCTCAAAAAAAAAAAAAAAAAAAAAAGACCTGGTATCAATAGAAAGGAGTGTCTGGGTTAAGATAAGGGATTGTAGAGACCAAGGTTGATAGGAAGTGTCACAGATGAATGTCCTTAGAGACAATAGATGGCAAATGTTTCCTATTCAGACCTTTAAAAGGTGCCAGACTCTCAGTTTATCTCTTCGGGATTGGGAGGGCCTGGAAGGGGAAGATCTAGTTATATTAATGGGGATTCTTTACAGATGCAAACTTCCCCCACCAAAGATGGCTTTGCAGGGCCATTTCAAAATATGGCAAAAAAAACATATTTTGGGGTAAGATATTTTAATTTTTTTAATGAAAACGATGTATTTGGGCACAAAAATGCAATACACAGTTAGAAACCATATTCTATCAATCATGACATCCTGTAATCTAAGAAACAGAAAATTTTGTTATTAAGAAATGCCAAGAGGAAAAAGAACTCTGTAAAGTCCTATTCAATTTACTTTCTTAGGGAAAAGGCTGTTTATTTGGCTCTTGTCACAGTTCTATCATGTCTACTCTTCTTGTAAGTTCAGCTTCGATGCTATCTAATTCTCGCTTTGCTGCTTCAATTTTCACTTGAGCAAGAGATGGATTCGGCATGAAGTCTAACTAGGACTCCAATTTTTTCTTCAAAGGTACAGTCTGTTGTTTTCATTTTGCCAGTTTCTCTGACAGTGCTACTAGGGACTGATGAGACAGAGAAGCATCTGCGCCTCTGGTTGAAAGTCGCTCCTCTGCTGCTTTGATTCCAAGTCTGAATTCCTCTGACTTTGGTTTTAGAAAGTCCATGTTCTGACGACGATGATCAACTTTGGCCCTTTCTGTAGACAGATGCAACTCTGCTTTCTTGAGATCCTCTTGTAGACATTTTTCTAACACTAAAGTTGCAGTTAGATTTTTCTTCAAGTTTTTCCATTCAATCTTGATTTCTTCACTTTTGGATTTGGTATGAAAGAGATCAGAGGTCAGATCATTCACTGTAGGGATAAAACTAGTTAGTGAGGCATCCTTTGTTTCACTTTTGGATTTGGTATGAAAGAGATCAGAGGTCAGATCATTCACTGTAGGGATAAAACTAGTTAGTGAGGCATCCTTTGTTTCAAGGGCTACAGCACTGCCAACCAAAGCATTCAGATACCTGGAACAGTGCTAGAGAGACTGGCAGGGGAAAAATTCGCACTCTCCGTGAGAAGGTCTTTGAGATACTTGGCTTCTGACTTGTATTCACTTGCTTTCTGCTTCAAGTCCTCTATTACCAGGTAGACATCTCTGTCGCAGACCCTGTTGCGTTCCGAAAGGTGATGTAAAATCTCTGTGGTCCGTGGGTTCACCTCATACTGTGGAATGGGATGATCTCCAAATATATATATATATTTTTTTTTATATATATATATTTTTTGAGACAGAGTCTCACTCTGTTGCCCAGGCTGGAGTGCAGTGGTGTGATCTCAGCTCAAAGCAACCTCCATCTCCTGGGTTCAAGCGATTCTCCTGCCTCAGCCTCCAAGTAGCTGGGATTACAGGCGCCCCTCACCACGCCTGGCTAATTTTTATATTTTTATTAGAGATGAGGTTTCACCATATCGGCCAGGCTGGTCTTGAACTCCTGACCTTGTGATCCACCTGCCTCAGCCTCCCAAAGTGCTGGGATTACAGGCGTGAACCACCAAGCCTGGCCCAAATATTTTTTCTAACCACGCAGCAACGTTTCTCTCTCCTCCAGCAGCTCCATAGCTGCTGCTCCCACCATTTCACTAGCAATATCTTCATTTTCTTCTCTGTCGGGTGGTGTTACGCCAGTCAGGTTGGAAAGTAACACGTTATACAGAGTTAAATAAAATTCAACTGATGAGATGTTAGGGTTTGTGATGTTATACGGTTTGTGATGTTATGGGGTAACTTCCCAGGTCCCTTAGACAGGAATTTGGGCAAGAGGGAAAAAAGGTTGGAGATTAGTCCTCAAGAGAATAGATTCAAGTTGCCCTGAATATACACTCTGGATTAGTGGCAGTTGCGAGTGGATGTTTAAAGGAAAGGAAGAGGCAGTTCCTGAGTTGTTTACCAAGAATTTACATTAAAATAACAAACTACTGACGGGCTACATACATTGTTCTTTGTATTATATAAATTCCAGGCCAGGCAGTGGCTCATGCCTGTAATCCCAACACTTTGGGAAGCCAAGGCAGGTGAATCGCTTGAGCCCAGGAGTTCAAGATCAGCCTGGGCAACAAGGGAGACCCCTGTCTCTACAAAAAATTAAAAAATTAGCTGGGCATGGTCGTGTGCTCTTGTGGTCCCAGCTACTCGGGAGGCTGAGGCAGGAGGATCGCTTGAGCCTGAGCGGTAGAGGCTGCAGTGAGCTGAGATGAAGCCACTGCACTCCAGCCTGGGTGAAAGAGAGAGACCCCATCTCAAAAAACAAACCAGGGCCAGGCGTGGTGGCTCACGCCTGTAATCCCAGCACTTTGGGAGGCCGAGGCGGGCAGATCACAAGGTCAGGAGATCGAGACCATCCTGGCTAACATGGTGAAAGCCCATGTCTACTAAAAATACAAAAAAAATTAGCCGGGTGTGGTGGCAGGCGCCTGTAGTCCCAGCTACTCGGGAGGCTGAAGCAGGAGAATGGTGTGAACCCGGGAGGCGGAGCTTGCAGTGAGCTGCGATGTGCCACTGCACTACAGCCTGGGCAACAGAGCGAGACTCCGTCTCAAAAAAAAGAAAAAACAAACCAACCCAATTTCTAGGAACAAGAAGGCAAAGGGTGAGACAGCTGGTTGGGAACAAAATGACTTTAAACAATTGACCCCAGGCATGGGGAGAGGGGGAGCAGGGAGGAATGAAAGTCCCATATTCATGTCTTTCTGGCCTACAGACCTCACATAGCCCAGACTGTTCTATTTTTCTTTTCTCAAAACCACATAATCATATTAATAGGTGCTAAAAGCAACCATTCCTAATCAAAACTTAAACAGGGCTAGATGGAAACTATGTAAACAAAACTAAGGATATTTACTAAAAACCAACAAGTGTTATTTTAAATGTCAAAACACTGGAAATATTTCATTAAAATCAAGAACAAGATTCTTGATGCTTACTAACATTATTATTTAACATTGTTTTAAGGCAGCGGTTCTCAACCCCAGATGCACATTAGAATCATCTGGGACACTTTTAAATATATGTATATATACACACCAATTAAATCTCTGAGTCTAAGGGCCTGCCATTGGAGGGTTTTTTTTGTTTGTTTGTTTGTTTTGTTTTTTTAAAGCTTCCTGGCTGATGCTAATGTGTAGTCCAGAATGAGAACCAGTCTTAGAGGTTTCAGCAAATGCAACATAAAAAGAAAATAAAGCAGCAGGCATCCTCACTGGGAAAGAAAGAGGGTTGTTAGATAAAATACAGAACACCCAGGTAAATTTGAATTTCAAATGAATCATGAATCACTTTTTAATATAAGTATGTGCCATACAGTACTTGGGACATACTTATATTAAAAAATTATTCCTTATTTATCTGAGATTCATATTTAGCTGGGCATTCTGTATTTTTGTTTGCTAAAGCTGGCAACCCTAAAAGAAGAGATATAAATGAATTCCATTTGCTGATGCTATAATTGTCTACCTTGAAAACCCAAGAGACCCCGTTACTGGCAGTGAATCCATATGGTTCTGCAGCAACCTCAATTCTTGGCTCCTCAGAAGAAATAATTCAACCGAGGGGCATAAGGCAGAAAAAGGGACCGAGGCAAGTTTCAGAGCAGGAGTGAGTTTATTAAAAAGCTTTAGAGCCAGCTGGGCGCAGTGACTGACGCCTGTAATCCCAGCACTTTGGGAGGCCAAGGTGGGCAGATCATTTGAGTCCAGGAGTTTGAGAGCAGCTTGGGCAACATGGCAGAACTCTGTCTCCACGAAAATACAAAAATTAGCTGGGTGTGGTAGTGTGTGCCTGTAATCTCAGCTACTCGAAAGGTTGAGGCACAAGAATTGCTTGAACCCAGGAGGCAGAGGCTGCAATGAGCCGAGATTTCACCAGTGCACTCCAACCTGGGCAACAGAGTGAGACCCTGTCTCAATAATAATAATAATAAAGGCTTTAGGGCAGGAATGAAAAGAAAGTAACGTACACTTGGAAGAGTGCCAAGGGCGCGTCTTGGCCGTCCAGTGCCTCATTTCACCTTGGACTTGGGGTTGTATATGCTGGCCTATTTCTCACATCTTGCATCCTTTTTCCCTTGATTCTTCCCTCAGCGGGGCTGCCCACATGTGCGGTGGCCTGCCAGCAATTGGGCGGTGAGCATGCGCAGTGTGTTTATTGGCGGTGTACGCATGCTCACCTGAGGCGTTCTTCCCTTTACCAATAGAATGCCCCCCGGAAGGTCATATACCACTTAAACTCCTCCATTTTTGCCCCTTAATGCACATGCTCCAGCCCACTCGCCCATTTCCTGAGCTCTTATAGGGAAGCTGCTGATCATCAGTTTCAGGTGTTTTTATCTATTGGGAAACTGCTTTTCCCTGGTGCTGGCTGTGACCAATTATTATTTTAGAGAGACAGTTAACCGACTGACCATCACCTGATGGTCACCTGACATCTGACATTCCTGGTGGTGGTTGGCGGGGAAGGGGAGGGGTGCTCTCTTGTCCTGTTTATGTCTGACTAACTACCTACTGTAACAATTCTATTAAAAAACTTTTAGAATAACAATATTTGGTAAGGAGACCGGATACCAGATACAACAGTAAATAGGCTTTTTTGAAGAAGTCCCTATGAGGCCATAGGGACAGGACTTGGCCCACGCCCACTAATGTATTTTTCCATGCATACTGACCAGACCTTGCAAGCTGTTTGAAGAAACTAAGATAAACGGCAACTCCCAGTAAATCTTAAGACTCCTTACCCGCTGATCGTAGGACCTTGAAAACCTGAAATAAGCAATACCCCAACATAAATCTCACTCAAAGGAGTTAACCCTATCACCCACATGTGCACAAGATCTTTACTAAACCTCCCGCCCAAGGAGGGGCTGATCTGCCATTTTCTGATCGTGTGATGTATGTGTTAGCATAACCCCTTACTACACCTGTGCTTCCTGAAGTCCACCCTGCACGTGTAGACACTCCCCTAAACTCATGAATTATATATATCGCCCTCCTTAAGACACCACAGTGCACTCTCCTCAGAGGCAGCTGGAGAAGTTTTTTCTTCTGCACTGTCTCCCTTATGCCCAACCTTTCTGGGCATGTCTTAATCAACCTTGTCTGGAAAAAGTTTGCCTGGCCTCATGTCTGTCTGTATTCCTTCCCTTCCCCTTTTCCTTCCCTTTCTCCTTCCCTTTCTCCTCTCCTTCCCTTTCTTCTCTCCTTCCCTTTCTCCTCTCCTTTCCTTTCCTTGTGTGATCTCGGCTCACTGCAACCTCCACCTCCTGGGTTCAAACGATTCTTCTGTCTCAGCCTCCCGGGTAGCTGGGATTATAGGCATGTGCTACTATGCCCAGCTAATTTTTGTATTTTTAGTAGAGACAGGGTTTCACCATGTTGGCCAGACTGATCTCGAACTCCTGACCTCAGGTGATCCACCCGCCTTGGCCTTCCAAAGTGCTGGGATTACAGGCATGAACCTCCATGCCCAGATAGGAAAGGAGACTTTATTCTTATAGAGTGTTATATAGCCTGCAGGCTGGCTATCCTACAGGCTGGGAAGTGTAACCTCCAGCAGACACTTCGAGGGAGTGGAGAACAAAGATTTATGCTGAACGGGTTACATCCCATGTTCACTTTGGGGTGGAGACTTAACATTTAAATGGATAACAATTAGGTCCTATCAAAACTGTAGTGATGGCTGGTAGAACAGAGGGTTGGGGGTTCACTTAGTGTTTGGTGGTGGGTGAGCTGCAATTGCATCAACATTGCTTATCTCAAAACCGTGCTTGTTTAGTTGCTAGAATAAAAAGGAAAAGAAAAATCCTTGTGGCAATTAGAACATAGTTGATTCCTTTTTTTTTTTTTTTTTTTACACAGAGTTGCGCTCTTGTTGCTCAGGCTGGAGTGCAATGGCTCGATCTCGGTTCACTGCAACCTCCGCCTCCAGGGTTCAAGCGATTCTCCTGCCTCAGCCTCCCAGTAGCTGGGATTACAGGCGCAGGCCACCACGCCCAGCGAATTTTTTTGTATTTTTAGTAGACACGGGGTTTCTCCATGTTGGTCAGGCTGGTCTCAAACTCCCAACCTCAGGTGATCCTCCCGCCTCGGCCTTCCAAAGTGCTGGGATTACAGGTGTGAGCCACCGCGCTGGCCCATAGTTGATTCTTTAAGTATAGGAGCGTGTGACTTAACCCTTGCCTGGCATGGCTTTAGGTCTTGTTTATAATTTGCTATCTTATTGCCACAGAGAGTCCCTTCCATCAATCTTATGACCTCTATCTCAGCATTAATTCTGGTTTGCTGTTGTGCCTAAACTGCAAAGGGAGATGGTATAACAAGATGTTTCCAACCTCCCATCTCTCATGGCAGGGAACACAGTTTTGAAGGTCTTTCTGGGGTGCCCTTGGCCAAGAGGGGTTCCACTCAGTTGGCTAGTGGGGGCATGGATTTTGAGTTCTCAATGGCAAAAGGTAACATGAACAAAGTCAACAGACAAACAATAGATATGGACAAAAATGTATAATACAATAAAGGGTTAATTTCTTTTTTTTTTTTTTTTTTTTTTTGAGATGGAATCTCTTTCTGTCACCCAGGCTGGACTGCAGTGGTACAATCTTGGCTTACTAGAATCTCCACCTCCCAGGTTCAAGCAATTCTCCTGCCTCAGCCTCCTGAGTAACTGGGATAACAGACACACACCACCATGCCCAGCTAATTGTTGTATTTTTAGTTGAGACGGGGTTTCACCATGTTGGCCAGAATGGTCTTGATCTCCTGATGTCGTGACCTACCCACCTCGGCCTCCCAAAGCGCTGGGATTACAGGCGTGAGCTGCTGTGCCTGGCCTAAAGGGTTAATTTCTACAGCATACAAAAATATCTTACAGGCCGGGCGCGGTGGCTCAAGCCTGTAATCCCAGCACTTTGGGAGGCCGAGATGGGCGGATCACGAGGTCAGGAGATCGAGACCATCCTGGCTAACACGGTGAAACCCCGTCTCTACTAAAATATACAAAAAATTAGCTGGGCGAGATGGCGGGCGCCTGTAGTCCCAGCTACTCGGGAGGCTGAGGCGAGAGAATGGCGTAAACCCGGGAGGCGGAGCTTGCAGTGAGCTGAGATCCGGCCACTGCACTCCAGCCTGGGCGACAGAGGGAGACTCCGTCTCAAAAAAAAAAAAAAAAAAAAAAAAAAAAAAAAAAAAAAAAAAAACTTACAAATGATGAGAAAAAGATGTATAGACCAAAAGAAAAAAATGAGCAAAAAATGTGAAGAACAAGTCCAAACACATGAAAAGGTGCTTAAATTGTCTAGTGGTCAGGGAATATATCATGCTAATGAGATACCATTTTATCCTCATGAGATTCACAAAACACAGAAAGAACCCTAACATCCAATGCTGGCAGAGATGAGGGAAAGGGGAATTTTCAGGCATTGCTGACAGTAATGGCATTGTCACAGGGTTTTGTTTTGTTTTGTTTTGTTTAAAAGCAAGCAACAGCATTACTTTAAAAGGCAATTACTATACTAACCAGCAATTTGACTTCCTGCAATCTGTTGATATGGTTTGGCTGTGTCCCCACTCAAATCTCATCTTGAATTATAGCTCCCACAATTCCCACATGTTGTGGGAGGAATTGAATCATGGGGGCGGGTCTTTCCATGCTGTTCTTGTGGTAGTGAACAAGTCTCACGAGATCTGATGGTTTAATAAAGGGGAGTCTCCCTGCCCAAGTTCTCTTCTCTTGTCTGCCACCTGTGAGATGTGCCTTTTGCCTTCTGCCATGATTGTGAGGCCTCACCAGTCACATGGAACTGTGACTCCATTAAACCTCTTTTTCCTTATAAATTACCCAGTCTCGGGTATGTCTTTATCAGCAGCGTGAAAATGGACTAATACATTATTCCATTAGTAGAGATAGATTAGTATCTCTACATAGGGATATATATACAATATTTATTGCATGGGGGCGGAGCAAGATGGCCGAATAGGAACAGCTCCAGTCTCCAACTCCCAGCGCGAGCGACACAGAAGACTGGTGATTTCTGCATTTTCAACTGAGGTACTGGGGTCATCTCTCTAGGGAGTGCCGGACAATCGGTGCGGGGCAGCTGCTGCAGCTGACCAGCGTGAGCTGAAGCAGGGCGAGGCATCGCCTCACCTGGAAGCGCAAGGGGGAAGGAAATCCTTTTCTAGCCAGGGGAACTGAGACACACAACACCTGGAAAATCGGGTAACTCCCACCCCAATACTGCGCTTTAAGGAAACAGGCACACCAGGAGAATATATCCCACCTGGCCGGGAGGGTCTCACGCCCACGGAGCCTCCCTCACTGCTAACACAGCCGTCTGCGGCGATCTATCCGCAAGGCAGCAGCGAGGCTGGGGGAGGGGCGCCCGCCATTGCTGAGGCTTAAGTAGGTAAACAAAGCCACTGGGAAGCTCGAACTGGGTGGAGCTCACAGCAGCTCAAGGAAGCCTGCCTGTCTCTGTAGACTCTACCTCTGCGGACAGCGCACAGCTGCAGTCCATTAGGGAAAGAGCGGGGGCGCTGCAGACCCGAACGACTCTGTCTGACAGCTTTGGGGAGAGCCGTGGATCTCTAACGCGGAGGTTGAGATCTGAGAACGGACAGACTGCCTGCTCAGGTGGGTCCCTGACCCCTGAGTAGCCTAGCTGGGAGACATCCCCCACTAGGGGCAGTCTGATACCCACACCTCACAGGGTGGCATCACCCCTGAGAGGAAACTTCCAAAGAAAGAATCAGACAGGTACACTCGCTGTTCAGCAATATTCTGTCTTCGGCAACCTCTGCTGCTGATACCCAGGCAAACAGGGTCTGGAGTGGACCTCAAGCAATCTCTAACAGACCAACAGACAGTCCTTCTGACTGTCAGACGGAAAACTATCAAACAGGAAGGACACCTATACCAAAACCCCATCAGTACGTCACCATCATCAAAGTCCAGAGACAGATAAAACCACAAAGATGGGGAAGAAGCAGGGCAGAAAAGCTGGAAATTCAAAAAATAAGAGGCATCCCCCTGCAAAGGAGCGCAGCCCATCGCCAGCAACGGATCAAAGCTGGTCAGAGAATGACTTTGACGAGAGAGAGAAGAAGGCTTCAGTCCATCAAACCTCTCAGAGCTAAAGGAGGAGGAATTAATACCCAGCGCAAAGAAACTAAAAATCTTGAAAAAAAAGTGGAAGAATGACAGCTAGACTAATTAATGCAGAGAAGATCATAAACGAAATGACAGAGATGAAAACCATGACACGAGAAATACGTGACAAATGCACAAGCTTCAGTAACCGACTCGATCAACTGAAGAAAGAGTATCAGCGATTGAGGATCAAATGAATGAAATGAAGCGAGAAGAGAAACCAAAAGAAAAAAGAAGAAAAAGAAATGAACAAAGCCTGCAAGAAGTATGGGATTATGTAAAAAGACCAAATCTACGTCTGATTGGGGTGCCTGAAAGTGAGGGGGAAAATGGAACCAAGTTGGAAAACACTCTTCAGGATATCATCCAGGAGAACTTCCCCAACCTAGTAGGGCAGGCCAACATTCAAATTCAGGAAATACAGAGAACGCCACAAAGATACTCCTCCAGAAGAGCAACTCCAAGACACATAATTGCCAGATTCACCAAAGTTGAAATGAAGGAAAAAATCTTAAGGGCAGCCAGAGAGAAAGGTCGGGTTACCCACAAAGGGAAGCCCATCAGACTAACAGCAGACCTCTCGGCAGAAACTCTACAAGCCAGAAGAGAGTGGGGGCCAATATTCAACGTTCTTAAAGAAAAGAATTTTCAACCCAGAATTTCATATCCAGCCAAACTAAGCTTCATCAGTGAAGGAGAAATAAAATCCTTTACAGATAAGCAAATGCTTAGAGATTTTGTCACCACCAGGCCTGCCTTACAAGAGACCCTGAAGGAAGCCCTAAACATGGAAAGGAACAACCGGTACCAGCCATTGCAAAAACATGCCAAAATGTAAAGACCATCGAGGCTAGGAAGAAACTGCATCAACTAACGAGCAAAATAACCAGTTAATATCATAATGACAGGATCAAGTTCACACATAACAATATTAACCTTAAATGTCAATGGACTAAATGCTCCAATTAAAAGACACAGACTGGCAAACTGGATAAAGAGTCAAGACCCATCAGTCTGCTGTATTCAGGAGACCCATCTCACATGCAGAGACATACATAGGCTCAAAATAAAGGGATGGAGGAAGATCTACCAAGCAAATGGAGAACAAAAAAAAGCAGGGGTTGCAATCCTAGTCTCTGATAAAACAGACTTTAAACCATCAAAGATCAAAAGAGACAAAGAAGGCCATTACATAATGGTAAAGGGATCAATTCAACAGGAAGAGCTAACTCTCCTAAATATATATGCACCCAATACAGGAGCACCCAGATTCATAAAGCAAGTCCTTAGAGACCTACAAAGAGACTTAGACTCCCATACAATAATAATGGGAGACTTCAACACTCCACTGTCAACATTAGACAGATCAACGAGACAGAAAGTTAACAAGGATATCCAGGAATTGAACTCATCTCTGCACCAAGCGGACCTAATAGACATCTATAGAACTCTCCACCCCAAATCAACAGAATATACATTCTTCTCAGCACCACATCGCACTTATTCCAAAATTGACCACATAATTGGAAGTAAAGCACTCCTCAGCAAATGTACAAGAACAGAAATTATAACAAACTGTCTCTCAGACCACAGTGCAATCAAACTAGAACTCAGGACTAAGAAACTCAATCCAAACCGCTCAACTACATGGAAACTGAACAACCTGCTCCTGAATGACTACTGGGTACATAACGAAATGAAAGCAGAAATAAAGATGTTCTTTGAAACCAATGAGAACAAAGATACAACATACCAGAATCTCTGGGACACATTTAAAGCAGTGTGTAGAGGGAAATTTATAGCACTAAATGCCCACAAGAGAAAGCAGGAAAGATCTAAAATTGACACTCTACATCACAATTAAAAGAACTAGAGAGGCAAGAGCAAACACATTCAAAAGCTAGCAGAAGGCAAGAAATAACTAAGATCAGAGCAGAACTGAAGGAGATAGAGACACAAAAAACCCTCCAAAAATCAATGAATCCAGGAGTTGGTTTTTGAAAAGATAAACAATTGACAGACGCTAGCTAGACTAATAAAGAAGAAAAGAGAGAAGAATCAAATAGACGCAATAAAAAATGATAAAGGGGATATCACCACCGACCCCACAGAAATACAAACAACCATCAGAGAATACTATAAATGCCTCTACGCAAATCAACTAGAAAATCTAGAAGAAATGGATAATTTCCTGGACACTTACACTCCAAGACTAAACCAGGAAGAAGTTGAATCCCTGAATAGACCAATAGCAGGCTCTGAAATTGAGGCAACAATTAATAGCCTACCACCAAAAAAAGTCCAGGACCAGATGGATTCACAGCTGAATTCTACCAGAGGTACAAGGAGGAGCTGGTACCATTCCTTCTGAAACTATTCAATCAATAGAAAAAGAGGGAATCCTCCCTAACTCTTTTTATGAGGCCAACATCATCCTGATACCAAAGCCTGGCAGAGACACAACAAAAAAAGAGAATTTTAGACCAATATCCTGATGAACATCGATGCAAAAATCCTCAATAAAATACTGGCAAACGGATTCAGCAGCACATCAAAAAGCTTATCCACCATGATCAAGTGGGCTTCATCCCTGGGATGCAAGGCTGGTTCAACATTCGCAAATCAATAAACGTAATCCAGCATATAAACAGAACCAAAGACAAAACACATGATTATCTCAATAGATGCAGAAAAGGCTTTTGACAAAATTCAACAGCCCTTATGCTAAAAACGCTCAATAAATTTGGTATTGATGGAACGTACCTCAAAATAATAAGAGCTATTTATGACAAACCCACAGCTAATATCATACTGAATGGGCAAAAACTGGAAAAATTCCCTTTGAAAACTGGCACAAGACAGGGATGCCCTCTCTCACCACTCCTATTCAACATAGTGTTGGAAGTTCTGGCTAGGGCAATCAGGCAAGAGAAAGAAATCAAGGGTATCCAGTTAGGAAAAGAAGAAGTCAAATTGTCCCTGTTTGCAGATGACATGATTGTATATTTAGAAAAACCCATCGTCTCAGCCCAAAATCTCCTTAAGCTGATAAGCAACTTCAGCAAAGTCTCAGGATACAAAATTAATGTGCAAAAATCACAAGCATTCTTATACACCAGTAACAGACAAGCAGAGAGCCAAATCAGGAATGAACTTCCATTCACAATTGCTTCAAAGAGAATAAAATACCTAGGAATCCAGCTTACAAGGGATGTAAAGGACCTCTTCAAGGAGAACTACAAACCACTGCTCAGTGAAATCAAAGAGGACACAAACAAATGGAAGAACATACCATGCTCATGGATAGGAAGAATCAATATCGTGAAAATGGCCATACTGCCCAAGGTGATTTATAGATTCAATGCCATCCCCATCAAGCTACCAATGACTTTCTTCACAGAATTGGAAAAAACTGCTTTAAAGTTCATATGGAACCAAAAAAGAGCCCGCATTGCCAAGACAATCCTAAGTCAAAAGGACAAAGCTGGAGGCGTCACGCTACCTGACTTCAAACTATACTACAAGGCTACAGTAACCAAAACAGCATGGTACTGGTACCACAACAGAGATATAGACCAATGGAACAGAACAGAGTCCTCAGAAATAATACCACACATCTACAGCCATCTGATCTTTGACAAACCTGAGAGAAACAAGAAATGGGGAAAGGATTCCCTATTTAATAAATGGTGCTGGGAAAATTGGCTAGCCATAAGTAGAAAGCTGAAACTGGATCCTTTCCTTACCCCTTATACGAAAATTAATTCAAGATGGATTAGAGACTTAAATGTTAGACCTAATACCATAAAAACCCTAGAAGAAAATTAGGTAGTACCATTCAGGACATAGGCATGGGCAAGGACTTCATGTCTAAAACACCAAAAGCAACGGCAGCAAAAGCAAAATTGACACATGGGATCTAATTAAACTAAAGAGCTTTTGCACAGCTAAAGAAACTACCATCAGAGTGAACAGGCAACCTACAGAATGGGAAAAATTTTTGCAACCTACTCATCTGACAAAGGGCTAATATCCAGAATCTACAAAGAACTCAAACAAATATACAAGAAAAAAACAAACAACCCCATCAAAAAGTGGGGAAAGGATATGAACAGACATTTCTCAAAAGAAGACATCCATACAGCCAACAGACACATGAAAAAATGCTCATCATCACTGCCATCAGAGAAATGCAAATCAAAACCACAATGAGATACCATCTCACACCAGTTAGAATGGCAATCATTAAGAAGTCAGGAAACAACAGGTGTGGAGAGGATGTGGAGAAATAGGAACACTTTTACACTGTTGGTGGGATTGTAAACTAGTTCAACCATTATGGAAAACAGTATGGCGATTCCTCAAGGATCTAGAACTAGATGTACCATATGACCCAGCCATCCCACTACTGGGTATATACCCAAAGGATTATAAATTACTCTACTACAAAGACACATGCACACGTATGTTTATTGCGGCACTATTCACAATAGCAAAGACTTGGAATCAACCAAATGTCCATCTGTGACAGACTGGATTAAGAAAATGTGGCACATATACACCATGGAATACTATGCAGCCATAAAAAAGGATGAGTTTGCGTCCTTTGTAGGGACATGGATGCAGCTGGAAACATCATTCTTAGCAAACTATCACAAGAAGAGAAACCAAACACCGCATGTTCTCACTCATAGGTGGGAACTGAACAATGAGATCACTTTGACTCGGGAAGGGGAACATCACACACTGGGGCCTATCATGGGAGGGGGGAGGAGAGAGGGATTGCATTGGGGAGTTATACATGATATAAACGTCATGCACATGTACCCTAGAACTTAAAGTATAATAAAAAATAAAAAATAAAAAAAAAACAATATTTATTGCAGCTTTGCTTTAGTGGTCAAGAACAGAAAACAAAGTAAACACCTAATAAAAGTAGGATGTCTGAATAAAGGGTGGTCCTCCATTGCAAGGAATACTATACAGTCATTAAAAAGAACCAATTAATGACCAAAAATGTTCATGGCAACACTAGCCATAATAACCCCAATGCCTATTAGAAGGCGAATAGATCAATAAGTTTTGGTATAGTCACACAATGGGATAGTATACCGCAACCAGAATGAACAAGCCACAACTACATGCAACAACATTATAAATGTCAAGAATATAATGTGCAAAAAAGTATGTACTGAATGTTTCTTTTACATAAGGCACAAAACAGACTAAAGAAATCGATGCTGTTACAAGTCAGGAGGATGGATACCCTTGAGGAGGTGGGAGGTCAACAGGAGGAGGCATGTTAGGAGAGGTAGCAGTTCTCGGGCACTGGTAATATTTTGTGTCTTGATCTGGGTGCTGGTTACGTGGGTGTATTCACTGTGGAAACTCATCAAGCAGTACATTCATGATTCGTGTATTCAGAAACACCGGATTTAACAATTGTAATAACTTGCAGGGATTCAGCTAGGTATTGATCGTTGGTTAAGAAAAACAGAATGTAGAAAATCATGTATAATATAATCCCATTTTCATACAGCATACAATAAAACCACCCTGATTATGTATTCCTGGGGGTGTAAATACATGTATATATGAAGATATATGTAAGTCTCTATAGATTTATATGCAGACGGATAAAAACATGGAAGGCTGGCAAGGCGCAGTGGCTCATGCCTGTAAGGAGTCCATGAGAGGCCAAGGCAGGTGGATCACCTGAGGTCAGGAGTTGGAGAGCAGCCTGGTCAACATGGCAAAACCCCATCTCTACTAAAAATGCAAAAATTAGCTAGAGATGGTAGTAGGCGCCTGTAATCGCAGCTATTTGGGAGACTGAGGCAGGAGAGTTGCTTGAACCCAGGAGGCAGAGGTTGCAGTGAGCTGAGATCAAGCCATTGCACTCCAACCTGGGCGACAGAGCAAGACTCTCTCTCTCTCTCTCTCTCCATATATAGATATAGATATAGATATAGATATAGATATAGATATAGAGTCAGGCCTCTGAGCCAAGCCAAGCCATCGCATCCCCTGTGACTTGCACGTATACGCCCAGATGGCCTGAAGTAACTGAAGTATCACAAAAGAAGTGCAAATGCCCTGCCTCGCCTAACCTATGACATTCCACCACAAAAGAAGTGAAAATGGCTGGTCCTTGCCTTAAGCGATGATATTATCTTGTGAAATTCGTTTTCCTGGCTTATCCTGGCTCAAAAAGCTCCCCCACTGAGCACCTTGTGACCCCCACTCCTGCCCGCCAGAGAACAACCTCCCTTTGACTATAATTTTCCTTTACCTACCCAGATCCTATAAAACGGCCCCACCCTTATCTCCCTTCGCTGACTCTTTTCGGACTCAGCCCAACTGCACCCAGGTGATTAAAAAGCTTTATCGCTCACACAAAGCCTGTTTGGTGGTCTCTTCACATGGGCGCGCATGACATATATAAAGGTCTATTAAGGTCTTTCTGGGGTGCCCTTGGCCAAGAGGGGTCCACTCAGTTGGTTAGTGGGGGTATGGATTTTATTTTGAGTTCTCAATGGCAAAAGGTGAAACAAGTGAAATAGAAAACAAATATATATAGATATATAGATATAGATATAGAAGGCCATATAGCAGGTTAAAATGGCTTCCCTGGTGAGGGAGAAGGCAGGATGAGGGCCACGCTGATGTTGGGGGAGGAAAAGGATAAAGGAAAATAATATGCCCTTGTTTAAAAATGACAACAACAATAGCAAAGTATAGGCCAGGTACGGTGGCACGTGCCTGTAATCCCAGCTACTTGGGAGGCTAAGGCAGGAGGATCGTTTGAGTCCAGGAGTTCAAGGCCAGCCTGGGCAACATAGCCAGACCCCCACCTCAAAAAATACATATATGATCCCGTCTATGTAAAAAAAAGATACAGAAATTTAGAAATAAGTCCTACAAAGGTTTAAAAATTGAGACTCAGGAAATGATTTGTGTTGCATGACTCAAGCACATGGCATATTATGAACATTTGGTCATTGGGAAAAAATATGAAGCCTAAAGATTATTAACAAACAGCAAAGAATACAAAAAGTCTACTTATCAACTGCTAGCAAATATGGTAGACTCAGACAACCTGAAAATTCTTTTACTATAATCACTTAGAAATACTAGGTAAAATGTAACATATTTATTTTAAATGTAGAGCTAGGCCCACAAATAATAAAATCAAATCCCCAGGTGCCAGAAACAAAGAAGGAAATGAAGCTGCAGAAGGGTGAGTGCCTGAGTTAATGGGGGGCCATTGTCTGCAGAGCCTGGGAGTTTGGGAATGAACGCCCACACAGCGGCAGGAAATGAGACTTGGGGCTCTGGGAGCTAGGGAATTGCCCGGAGAGCTTTGCCTACAGCCGAGACCCTCAAATAACTATTCTATAAATGAAGGATTTAAAAACAAGAGGGACCACAGGACACAGGGCTTTTGGTGGGAAAATAATAAAAGCTCTCTGAGAAGTCAAAACCACAAGACCACAATTCACATTGCTTTTACTCTACCCACATAGTTCAGAAACTCCAGACTAAGAAGTACCGTGAGAATTATTCATCAAGCAGTGATACTCCTGGGGCACAAGGAAGAAGCAAACAAAAAACTTCTTTGAATTGAAGCTCCTACCACATCCCAAATATCATGGAATGTTCACACACACACACAAAAATCCTGCTAATGATGAGTTCACAGTAAAATATTACAAAGCCCATTGGTGACTAATCCAACTCAATCAACAGTCTGCACACAGTACAAACATACAATTATACCTCCAGAAACTCCAAATGCACACAGATAACCAAAGAGATTATTTTAAAAATACATATAAAGTAACTGAAGACTAGAAAAGACACGATCAAATCCTAATAGAACTGAACTCTATGGAAAAAGGACAAGAAGAATTGAAGAAATATCAAATAGAACAGTGACCTCACCATGTATCAGGGAGTACGTTTTTTAAACAAGATTATAGGGATAATAATAAATTCTTCACTGAAAGACATTAAAGAAGACTAAAATGATTGAAAAAATGTACCATTTCACGGATAGGAAGACTCAATATAGCAAAGGTGGCAACTTTCTCCAGATTAGCCTGTACATTTAATGCAGTTCCCATCAAAATCCAACAGATGATTTTACAGAATTCACAAACTGATGCTAAAATCTATACAAAGGTCTAAAGGGCCAAAAAAAATGTTAAAGAATAAAGATAACGGGGGTGGGGCTCATACTACCAGATATCAAGACTATTATAGACATGCACGGTGGCTCATGCCTATAATCCCAGCACTTTGGGAGGCTGAGGCAGGAAGACCACTTGAGCCCAGGAGTTTAAGGCCAGCCTGGGCAACATTGTGAGACCTTGTCTCTACAAATAATAAAAAAGTTAGCCGGGTGTGGTGGCGTGTGCCTATAGTCCTAGCTACTTGAGAGGCTGAGGCGGGAGGACTGCTTGAGCCTAGAAGGGCCGAGGCTGCAGTGAGCCATGATCATGCCACTGCACTCCAGCCGGATGACAGAGTGAGACCCCATCTTAAAAAAAAAAAAAAAAAGACCATTATCAGACACGGAGTTAAAGAAGGAAGCGGTTTATTTGGCCAGGGGCATCGGCAAGACTTCTGTCTCAAGAGCCGACCTCCCTGAGTGAGCAATTCCTGTCCCTTTTAAGGGCTCACAACTCTAGAAGGGTGTGTGTGAGAGGGTTGTGATCGATTGAGCAAGCAGGGGGTGTGACTGAGGGCTGCATGCACCAGCAATTAGATCAGAAGAAAATAGGATAGGGATTTTCACAGTGCTTTTCTATACAATGTCTGTAATCTATAGATAACATAATTGATTAGGTCAGGGGTCAATCTTTAACTACCAGGCCCAGGGCGTGGCGTCGGGCTGTGTGCTTGTGGATTTCATTTCTGCCTTTTAGTTTTTACTTTTTCTTTCTTTGGAGGCAGAAACTGGGCATAAGACAATATGAGAGGTGGTTTCCTCCCTTAATATTAGCAAGAAGATAGTCAAAGAGACCAATGGATCACAAGGCCTAAAAACAGACCCATGTGGATATGAGCTTACTGTATGGCAGAGGGGGCCTTTCAAACGAGTGGGAAAGAATGAACTGTTCAATAAACTGTGCTCCCACATCATACCTTAAAATAATTTCTAGTGGATGAATGAGCTAAATGCTCTTGAAAAGCAAAATTTTTAAAAAACCTTTGGAGAATACAGTTGATTCTCATTATTCACAATAGCTGTGTTCTATAAACCCACTGTAAACACGGAATTAGCAAATACTGAACCATTGCTCTTAAGGGAAATACAGGGTAGGGTTCCTTGAGCCTCTGGTCACGACATTTTCATCAACCTATCAATCCAGAACCTTGTTTTGTGTGTGTTTCTGTTGAAAGACATCTCATTTAATTGTATTGCTGATCCTGAACACTAAACTCCTGGCCAACAGGGCCATCCCTCATGCTTGAAGGAAGCTTCTCTGACACGCGTTTTCTCTGTAAGGCACAGCACAGCTTCCTTGCGCTTGGGAGTGTCAGCAACACTTCCATCTATGCTTGGGAGCCATTTTAAACAGCAAAGTCACCCACAAAAAGCACAAAAATGTGAAAAATGTGGCACTAAATATGCCTCAAGAAGGACACTTGATTACAGTCTGACAGCTGAGACAAGAAGGCAGAGTGTCACCTTGTTCCACCTCATCTGGGAATGTGAGTGACTCAGATTTTTTCACTACCTTTGCATGTGGTCACTGAAGATACTGATTTTGGCAAGTAGGCAAATTTGCAAATACAAAATCTATGAATAATGAGGATCAACTGTATCTTTCTGATATTTCCAGGAGTGAAAAGGATTTGTTTGTGGACAAGACACAAAAAGCACAAATTATAAAGAGAAAGACTGACAAACAGGACAAATAACAATTTAAAACTTCTGCTTGAAAATGGATGCCAGGTGGCCGGGCGCGGTGGCTCAAGCCTGTAATCCCAGCACTTTGGGAGGCCGAGACGGGCGGATCACGAGGTCAGGAGATAGAGACCATCCTGGCTAACACGGTGAAACCTCGTCTCTACTAAAAAAAAATACAAAAAAGCTAGCCGGGCGAGGTGGCGGGCGTCTGTAGTCCCAGCTACTCGGGAGGCTGAGGCAGGAGAATGGCGTAAACCTGGGAGGCGGAGCTTGCAGTGAGCTGAGATCTGGCCACTGCACTCCAGCCCGGGTGACAGACCGAGACTCCGTCTCAAAAAAAAAAAAAAAAAAAAAAAAAAAAGAAAATGGATGCCAGAAAGAAAGTGGAAAATCAAGTCACAGACTAGAAGAAGACATCTGCTTCACAAATAAAGAACAAAGTATTGGTATCAAGAAGCGTTTTTAAAGTTGTTAGAAATCAATAAGAAAAATACAACCAGCCATTAGAAAAATGAGAAAAGGCTGGCCAGGTGCGGTGGCTCACTCCTGTAATCCCAGCACTTTGGGAGGCCGAGGTCAGATCACCTGAGGTCAGGAGTTTGAGGCCAACATGGTGAAACCATGTCTCTACTAAAAATACAAAAATTAGCCAGGCGTGGTGGTGGGTGCCTGTAATCTCAACTGCTCGGGAGGCTGAGGCAGGAGAATCGCTGGAACCTGGGAGCGGAGGTTGCAGTGAGCCAAGATTGCGACACTACACTCCAGCCTGAGCAACAAGAATGAGACTCCATCTCAAAAACAAAAACAAACAAAAACCAAGTGGTCATTTAGTTACTATATCAAATCAAGAATATTTTATCATTAGTGCAGATTACTTATATGGGGGACTGGCAATAAGTAACATTAGAACATCTGAGAAATGTTTCTAGATTTGTATCTCAATGTGTCTCCATTCTGTAAGTGATAGACCTCTTCACTTCAAAAAGAGAGTGGCAAGAGATGAGATTGAATGGCGAGGAAGGCACCTTCTCCAACCACACTAAGGGGTTTGAGTTTAATGCTGAAGACAACAGGAAGCCAGTGAGGAAGCTGAAGAAAGGAAGGTTAATCTTCAAAGTAGAAAGTGTAGAAGAAACCCAATAAAAAAGAAATGGAAGCTAAAGAGAGAGGGTCGGACAAGAGAATGAAAACGTATGCCCATACACATACTTGCACTTGAATGTTCTTTGCGACAGTTTTTATAACAGTCAAAAAGCGGAAACAGGCCGGGCGCGGTGGCTCACGCCTGTAATCCCAGCACTTTGAGAGGCCGAGGCAAGCGGATCACTTGAGGTCAGGAGTTCAAGACCAGCCTGGCCAACAGGGTGAAACCCCATCTCTACTAAAAATACAAAAAAAATTAGCCGGGCGTGGTGGCACATGCCTGTAATCCCAGCTACTTGGGAGGTTGATGCAGAGAATCATTTGAACCCGGGTGGTGGAGGTTGCAGTGAGCAGAGATCGTGCCACTGCACTCCAGCCTGGGCGACAGAGCAAATATAATGTTCATCAACTGATAAGTGAATAAACAAAATGTGCTTTATCCATACAGTGCTATACTAGTCCAATAAAAAGGAATGACTATGAATACGTGCTATGATACAGATGAACTTCAAAAACGTTATGCTCGGTGAAAAAAACCAGACACAAGAGACCACATATTGTGTGATTCCATTTATGTGAGTTATCCAGAAAAGACAAATCTATAGGCAGAAAGTAGGTTCGTGGTTGCTTGGAGAATGGATGGGGTGGGGCAGGGTGTGAGAGCAGTAGGAGGGTTAACTACAAGTGTGCATGAGGGATCCTATTGATCTGATGAAAGTGTTCTCACACTGATTTATGGTGATGGTTTCATAACTTAGAAAATTTACTAAAACATTATTGAATTGTACACTTGAAAAGGGTGAATTATAGGATCCAAACTATCCCTCAGTAAAGTTATTTTGAGAGAGAAACAGAGAATAGAAAAAAGCACCTAATCGGCTTAAGAGAGCTTGCGGGGCCAGCTGAGATGGAGAACGTGCCTGGGCATGAGACTCTGCCTGGCTTCTGGTCCGCAGGCCTCCTCTGTTCCCAATGCTCAGGCCTCCAGGCTCTTCCTGCCCAGGAACAGCTTTCAGGCAGGGCCACTTGGAGTGCTGAGCTGATGGTGGGTCAAGTGGGCTTGACTTTTCATCCTGCTCTCACTGTGTATCCTTCCTCTAGCTAGACCTTGGCCTTGAGACCTGCTTGCCCCTGTTCTTACCTAAGAGGATCTAGCATTGCTTTTGACAGCCCCATTCAGTGACCTGAGCCCAGAGGCTCCTTACTCCAGCCCCACCACCACCACTGCTGACCACCGAGCGGGTCCAACTAACACCTGCCTGCCCCGCCTCAGCTACTGGCCCTTCTGATGGGCACTGAGAGAGATGGTGGCCCATAATAAGAGTAGGCTATGGTGGTCAACCTCGGGCAAGGTACTTAACCTTGCTGATCTTCATATTCCTCATGGGTAGAACAAAGAGGATAATGGCATCTCTCTTATGGGATAAAATGAGATCATTCATGTAAACTGCCAAATACAGCAGCCAACACATAGTAGGTACATACAGTGTGTCTGGTTCAATGCTTGGGTTCCTTTCTGCTTGGGTTGAGAGACCTCAGTCTCTCTGGGTGCTGGAATGTGACACAGGTCACCAAACAGACTTATAAGTGTTGACTCTAGAAACATTGATACCATCACCAGTGATAAGTCATATTGATAGTAGGTGTCCTTGATATAATTTATTCAAGCAGAATAATGCTGGCCTCATAGAATGAGCTGACAATTTTTGCATCCTAAAATGCCACCAGAATGGCACTTAACCTCTGTGGTCTTCCTCCCCCAAACACACAACCCCAATCTAATCAAGAGAAAAACATCAGTCAAGGTCCCAGTCAAGGGAGATTCTACAAAATACCTGACCAGTGTATCTCGAAACTGCCAAGGTCATGAAAACAAGGAACTGTCACAATCAAGAGGAGCCCAAGGAAACGAGATGACTAAATGTAGGTATGCCGTATCCTAGATGGGATCCTAGAACACAGAAACAACACGAAGCAGAAACTAAGGAAATTTCCATAAAGCATGCATTTGTTCAGCAGTTGCCAACCTTTTTGGCACCAGGGACCGGTTTAGTGGAAGACAATTTTTTCACAGACCGGGGTCGGGGGATGGTTTCGGGATGAAACTGTTCCACACCTCAGATCACCAGGCATTAGATTCTCACAAGGAGCTTGCAACCCAGATCCCTCACATGCGCAGTTCACAATAGGGTTCGAGCTCCTGTGAGAGTCTAATGCTGCCACTGATCCCACAGGAGGGAGAACTCAGGCTGTAATGCGAGCTCACCTGCCGCCCACCTCCTGCTGTGCGGACCAGTTCCTAACAGGCCACAGACTAGTACCTGTCCGCAGTCCAGGGATTGGGGACCCCTGCATTAGTTAATAATAATGCATCAAGGCCAGGCACGGTGGCTCACGCCTATAATCCCAGCATTTTGGGAGGCCAAGGCAGGCAGATCACCTGAGGTCAGGAGTTCAAGACCAGCCTGGGTAACACGGTGAAACCCCGTCTCTACCAAAAATACAAAAATTAGCCAGGTTGGTGTGTCTCTACTAAAAACACAAAAATTAGCCGGGCAGGTGGCAGGCACCCGTAATCCCAGCTACTTGGGAGGCTGAGGCAGGAGAATCACTTGAACTCAGGAGGCAGAGGTTGCAGTGAGCCAAGATCACGCCACTGCACTCCAGCCTGGGCAAAAAGAGCAGAACTCCATCCCAAAATAATAGTAATAATAATGCATCGACATTGGCTCATTAATTGTGACAAGTGTACCATACCAATGTAAGATGTGAATAGGGGAAACTGGGTTTGAGGTATCTAGAACTCTCTGTACTATCTCTACAACTTTTTTATAAACCTATTACAAAATAAACAGTTATTTACAAAGCAAAAACACAAAAAGTCTGTTGTCCACACATGTATGGATCTATTTCTGGACTCTACGCTGTTTTATTGACCTATTTATTTATCTTTACACCAATACCACACCATTTAATGAGCAGAGCTTTATAATACCTCTTGATACAAGGTAGAGTGTTACTTCTCTAAATTCGTTCTGCTTTTTCAATGTTGTTTTGCATATTCTAGGTCCTTTGCATTTTCATATGAATTTTAGAATTAGTCTATTGATTTCTATTTTTTTAAAAAAAGGCTGCTGGGATTTTCACTGGGATTGTGTGGAATCTATGGATTAATAAATTGGGAATGATTGGGGATCTTCACATTATTGAGTCTTCTGACTCAACACAGTATAGCTCAAGATTTATTTAGATCTTTAATTTCCCTCAGCAATATTTGTAGCTTCTAGTGCACAATTTGCAAATACTTTGTCACATTTATTGCTAAATATTCCATTTTTCGAAGCTCTTTTAAATAGTATTGGGGTTTTTTTTGTTGTTTTTTGTTTGTTTTGAGATGGAGTTTTGCTCTTGTTGCCCAGGCTGGAGTGCAACGGTGCGATCTCATCTCACTGCAACCTCCGCCTCCCGGGTTCAAGCGATTCTCCTGCCTCAACCTCTCGAGCAGCTGGGATTATAGGCATGTGCCACCGCGCCCGGCTAATTTTGTATTTTTAGTAGAGACGGGATTTCTCCATGTTGGTCAGGCTGGCCTCGAACTCCCAACCTCAGGTGATCCGCCCGCCTCAGCCTTCCAAAGTGCTGGGATTACAGGTGTGAGCCACTGCACCCGGCCAGTATTGGTTTTTAAATTCCAATTTATGATTGTTGGTTGTAAGTATATTGAAGTAAAACTGATTTTTATATATTGATCGTATGTCCTGCAAACTTGCTAAACTAGCTTATTAGTTCTGGTAGCTCTTTTGTAAGTCCATCAGATCATGTCATCTGCACACAGAGATAATTTTTCTTCTTCTGTTCAAATCTGGATGTCTATATTTCTTCCTCTTACTGGATTATACTGGCCAGAGCTGTAGGTTTGTCATATATGCCCTTTATTAGGTTAAGGAATTTT
Organism: Trachypithecus francoisi; assembly: GCF_009764315.1. Lineage (NCBI taxonomy): Eukaryota > Metazoa > Chordata > Mammalia > Primates > Cercopithecidae > Trachypithecus > Trachypithecus francoisi. Next base: position 116,356,111 of record NW_022681471.1, read on the forward strand.
CCTTCTGTTTCTAGTTTGCTGAGAAGTTTTATCACAAATGGATGTTGGATATTATCCAACATCTATGTTTACTGAGATACTCATATGATTTTTTTGGTTTGTTAATAAAGTGAATTATATGGAAAGAGAGCGGTGTTTAGTCTAAAGCTATTATTTCCCACTACTGAGGCAAGGTCCTTTGGAGTACTCTATCCAGTACTCCAAAAATTAGGAGATTTTCCACACTAATTAGTGGGACAAGGCTTTATTCTTGGCCCTAAGTGAGCAGCAGGTGGTTCTTTCCCTGGCCTCAGGTAATTTCCTCATGTGCATGCACTGCTCAGCCTTCTGCTGAAAACTTGAGGTGGGGAGTCCTCTGCAGATTTCCAGAGTTCTCTCTCTGTGCAGCTGTCTCCTCTCCAGGACTATGTCCTACAAACTCTAGCCACCTTGGTCTCCCAATTTAGGGATTCTTCTGGCTTTGCCTGAGTTTCCCCTCCCTGTGCCACAGCTTGTAAACTCTCTGAAGGGAGTAAGCTGGAGCAATTGTAGGGTTTACCTCATTCATTTCTCATCTCTCCAGGATGACTGTTCTTTAGTGCCTGATGTCCAGTGTTTTGGAAATCATTGTTTCAGATATTCTGTCTTTTTGTTTGTGTTGTATCAGAAGGATACATCTGGTCCCTGTTACTCCATGTTGGCCAGAAGCAGAAGGTAACTTCAGGTTTTCATTTACTTTGAAAATCTTCTTCTAGCTGGATGATAGAGATTAAAAGTACTTTCATTTTCCAACTCAGCCTGCCCTGGCCCCTTTATATTCCTCATAAATCCTGCTTGAAAACTGAACAGATTTTGCTTGGACTCATCTCTCTTTTCTTATACTCTATTACACACAGCTAGGACCAATCAGCTGTCACTTTCAACATTTTGCCTGTGGACCTCCTTAGTCAAATCCAAAGTTCATTAAGAAGCTTTTCCATCTTCCATATTATCATAGACTACACTTTTGGAAATTGTTTCAAAACCACATAACATGTGTAACCATGTTTTGTAGCCTGCAATAGCAGTTTCCTAGCTAATTTTCCAGCCTTTGCTGTTTCCTCACTGCTTTGCCAGCCTCTGCCCTAATGTGGCGGGCCAGGTCTCACTAACGCAGGCCTCCATCACAACTGTTTCAGTACTGACTGAGGGGTTCAGTCAAATATCAAAAGCTGAAAGAGCCAGCGCCCTATACAAAGGCTGGAATGTAGCAAAAGCCTACTAAGAGTTTTGTCTAGGCCTTTCCTGGGCCTTAAAGCATGGCAAGATAATGAAGGAATTCTTAACCGGACCTATTTAGGATTACACAAGTTTTATTGGGGGTCTGAAGAAACTCCACAGGCCTCCACAAACAAGTTTATTGGGGGTCTGAAGGAACTCCCCAAACCTCCATGATTTAGCAGGAGACAAGATAAAGGTAATCACCCCAGCACCTGGACCCAGTTAAATTAAGTAAATTTACTGATGCTCTAGAGGAAGGTGTTCAGGACTCAGACCTTAGTTATAGATTAAAAGAAGTTAATCACTTATTTTTTTAGATGAATGCACACTTATACATAGACATATAGCTTAGAAGGTATATAAGCTCTGGAAAACTTTGTAATTTTGAGTTGGTCTGGCCATAATTTCCAGGTCTTCTCCCTATAGCCAGTTGCAGAAATGAGAACTCTCTTCCTCTCCATTTCATCTGCATCTTGTTATTGGGCCACAAGAAATAGCAGCCCGATCCTCAGTTTGGTCCAGGCACACTAACACCTTGTTCCAAAGTCACTGACACATATTTCAGTTTTTGTTAGGATAGCACTCCACCTGTAGATATCCATTTCCTTATAATTTAGTTTTTGCCACATTATAAACTACTCTAAAATTTAATGTCTTAAAAACAGCAATTGCCGGGCACGGTGGCTCACGCCTATAATCCCAACACTCTGGGAGGCTGAGGCGGGCGGATCACCTGAGGTTGGGAGTTCGAGGCCAGCCTGACCAACATGGAGAAATCCCGTCTCTACTAAAAATACAAAATTAGCTGGGCATGGTGGCACATGCCTGTAGTCCCAGCTACTTGGGAGGCTGAGGCAGGAGAATCGCTTGAACTAGGGAGGCAGAGGTTGCGGTGAGCCAAGATCATGCCATTGTACACACCTGGGCAATAAGAGCGAAACTCCGTCTCAAAAACAAAACAAAACAAACAAACAAAAAACACAGCAATCACTTATTTAGACTGGTGAAAGGAAAACATCTTGGGCCCCCAAAATCACTAAGCTGGGAACTGCTTAGGGCAAACCTGCCTGCCATTCTATTCAAAGTCATCCCTCTGTTCACTGAAATAAATGCATATGTGATTGCCTCCTTTGGAAAGGCTAATCAGAAATTCAAAAGAATGCAATCGTTTGTCTCTAGCCTACCTGTGACCTAGAAGCCCCCTCCTCTCTCCGAGTTGTCCCCTTTCCAGACCACACCAATGTTTATCTTACATGCGTTGATTGATGTCTCATGTCTCCCTAAAATGTATAAAACCAAGCTGTGCTCTGACCACCTTGGGCACGTGTCATCAGGGCCTCCTGGAGGTGTGTCAAGGGCACCTTTGCTGTTGTTTTAACTCTTATAAGAGGTTATTATTCATTTAGATTTTACACACACATTTACCATTTTGATGCTCTTGAGTCCTTCAAGCACTTCTGATCTTCCATATAGGGTCATAGTAGCACATCCAAATAGAGAGAGGTGGTGGGGTAGGACTTGAAAAGGATCAGTAGTACCTTGCAAGGCAACTAACTCAGGGGAGGCCATTACAGGTCCTCCAAGCCCAAAAAGGGGAAAACTACCCTCCTCAGGCAGGGGTGGCAGGGCTGCTTCTCCAGGAAAGGAAAATAAGAATCAAAATCTGACCGGGTGCGGTGGCTCAAGCCTGTAATCCCAGCACTTTGGGAAGCCGAGACGGGCGGATCACAAGGTCAGGAGATCGAGACCATCCTGGCTAACACGGTGAAACCCCGTCTCTACTAAAAAATACAAAACACTAGCTGGGCGAGGTGGCGGGTGCCTGTAGTCCCAGCTACTTGGGAGGCTGAGGCAGGAGAGTGGCGTGAACTCAGGAGGCAGAGCTTGCAGTGAGTCGAGATCCGGCCACTGCACTCCAGCCTGGGTGACAGAGCGAGACTCCGTCTCAAACAAAAAAAAAAAAAAAAAAAGAATCAAAATCTGCTGGTGGGTCCTGGAAAAAGTAAAGTAGAGGTTCCTCTTCAAAGACTTTCCTCCCCATCTAATTAGGAATAAATAGTAACTTCTCTTAGAAGCAAAATTTATTCAAAGACCTGTGCTAACATTCTTAAATACCTGCTAGCCGTAATAAAAAAAATCAATGTACTTTATGTCCTTAGCTCCCACAATTTAGCCTAAATATTTGCCCTGGCATGCTTATACTGGCCCAAGCAAGCATTAGGTCATAGCCTGTTCCTCTTCCTTATTTGAAGGTGTTTTTACCTTTCTCAGCATTCCACAAGTTACTTCCTCCTTCCTTTGTTCTCCTCTGCCTTTCTCTCTTTTAAAAAGTTCTAAATTGCAGGCTGGGCGTGGTGGCTCACACCTGTAATCCCAACACTTTGGGAGGCTAAGGGTGGCAGATCACGAGGTCAGGAGATTGAGACCATTCTGGCTAACACGATGAAACCCTGTCGCTACTAAAAATACAAAAAATTAGCTGGGCATGGTGGCATGCGCCTGTAGTCCCACCTACTAGGGAGGCTGAGGCAGGAGAATCACTTGAACCCAGGAGGCGGAGATTGGGGTGAGCCGAGATTGTGCCACTGCACTCCAGCCTGGGCGACAGAGCGAGACTCCATCTCAAAAAAAAAAAAAAAAAGGCGGGCGCGGTGGCTCAAGCCTGTAATCCCAGCACTTTGGGAGGCCGAGACGGGTGGATCACGAGGTCAGGAGATCGAGACCATCCTGGCTAACACGGTGAAACCCCGTCTCTACTAAAAATACAAAAACTAGCCGGGCGAGGTGGCGGCGCCTGTAGTCCCAGCTACTCAGGAGGCTGAGGCAGGAGAATGGCGTAAACCCGGGAGGCGGAGCTTGCAGTGAGCTGAGATCTGGCCACTGCACTCCAGTCCGGGCGACAGAGTGAGACTCCGCCTCAAAAAAAAAAAAAAAAAAAAAAAAAAAAAAGTTCTAAGTTGCTAGCCAATCAGGACAAATACAGAACGTGAGGTCCCATTACAGCCAATGGAAACCGGACACAGCAGTAAGGTGGCTGCGTCAGGTTTTAAATGACCCTGTCTCCTTTGTTCGGTGTACTCTCATGGCAAAACTACTGGCGAGTGTACCCTTTCTGCAGAAAGTTAAAAAATGGCCTTGCTGGCCGGGCGCGGTGGCTCAAGCCTGTAATCCCAGCACTTTGGGAGGCCGAGACGGGCGGATCACAAGGTCAGGAGTTCGAGACCATCCTGGTGAACACGGTGAAACCCCGTCTCTACTAAAAAATGCAAAAACTAGCCGGGCGAGGTGGCGGCGCCTGTAGTCCCAGCTACTCGGGAGGCTGAGGCAGGAGAATGGCGTAAACCCGGGAGGCAGAGCTTGCAGTGAGCTGAGATCTGGCCACTGCACTCCAGCCCGGGCGACAGAGCGAGACTCTGTCTCAAAAAAAAAAAAAAAAAAAAGCACTTGAACATAAATTTAATTTCCTCAGCAAGGCCTTTTTTTTTTTTTTTTTTTTTTTTTTTTTTTTTTTGAGACAGAGTCTCGCTCTGTCGCCCGGGCTGGAGTGCAGTGGCCGGATCTCAGCTCACTGCAAGCTCTGCCTCCCGGGTTTACGCCATTCTCCTGCCTCAGCCTCCCGAATAGCTGGGACTACAGGCGCCCGCCACCTCGCCCGGCTAGTTTTTTGTATTTTTTTTTAGTAGAGACCGGGTTTCACCGTGTTAGCCAGAATGGTCTCGATCTCCTGACCTCGTGATCCGCCCGCCTCGGCCTCCCAAAGTGCTGGGATTACAGGCTTGAGCCACCGCGCCCGGCCTCAAGTGCTAATTCTTTACAGCACTGGGGAACAAGCATTTCTAACAGGTCCCCATTCCAATTTTCAGGCTGCCATTCCTTCCCAATCATTGTCTTTTCAGCAACACACCCTAAGAGGTTGGGAATTCAATTTGGATTGTCATCGAGCATTCACAGGATTAGACTTTGGGTTTGGCTTTCAGAAATCTAAGCCTTGTGGTTATAGGAGATAAGAGTTTCTTTCCTGGTAGTTATAGAAACATTCAGGTCCTTTATGTAGACCTGAGCTGATCACTTTCTTTACCCAAGTTCTTCAGTAATCAACAAACCAACCAACCCTATTATACTCATTCTTTTGACTAAAATGTTAAAGGTAGCAAATATTTGTTCTCCTAGAGGCTTGCCTTCTATAGGTACTTGATTGCAAGTATCTGAAGGTGATCATTTGAGTAACTATTTTGCCACTTCACGCTGTGGAGTACAAGTACCTCTTTATCACTGGAAACAGGGCTATTTGTGCCTTCAAATCAAATCGGAGTAGGGAACCAATTTCAGAAAACCCAGAACCAATTCAGAGCACTTATCTTTAAGATTCTGTTCTTCTGGAACTACTCTCGGTACCAAATTCTGTGTCAGTCTGAGTTCAACCAGAGGCAGAACCAGTAGAAGATACAGATAGGTAGGTTGGGAGATAGATGATTGATGATTTATAGGTAGATAACCAGTAGAAACCAGATATGGTCTCCATATCTGATGCTGGAGCTCAAAGTCTACAGGGCAGGTAGTCAGGAAGGAAGATCACGAGCAGGCTGAAACCCACAAACACAAGCTGGCACCCCACGAAAATGAACTGAAGCCTGTGTCCTTTCTTACCATCTCTGACCTTGGTCATCGAGTTGCCCTGCAGAAGCCAAGGCTTTCGGTCATGGAACTAAACACATGAACACAGCCCAGAAATCAGAGAAGCTGACAGGATCCAGGGGAAGGCAGAGCAATTGCAGGCCTAGCTACTGTTTCACACCATTGAGGTAAATCTGTAGATCAGCCACAGCATGCGTAAGCTGCAAAATAGCAACTCCTTTCCTTTTGCCTCCCAAATCTCCTGGCCCACCCTAACCAGAAACATACAAGAGAGGGAATTCTGAGAAAGATAGTTCAGCCTAGCCAAACTGACACAATTACAAAGCCATCACATTCTTTAATGGTTATATGTCTCTTCAGACACTCCTTTTGTTCTTGAGTTATATTTTTCCATAGAAAATGGTCCATGGGGCCGGGCGCGGTGGCTCACGCCTGTAATCCCAGCACTTTGGGAGGCCAAGGCGCGTGAATCACCTGAGGTCAGGAGTTCAAGACCAGCCTGGCCAACTTGGTGAAACCCCGTCTCTACTAAAAATACAAAAATTAGCTGGGCATGGTAGCGGGCACCATAATCCCAGCTACTTGGGATGCTGAGGCAGGAGAATCCCTTGAACCTGGGAGGCAGAGGTTGCAGTGAGCCGAGATTGTGCCATTGCACTCCAGCCTAGACAACAAGAGCAAAACTCCATCTCAAAAAAAAAAAAAAAAAAGGCCGGGCGCGGTGGCTCAAGCCTGTAATCCCAGCACTTTGGAGGCTGAGACGGGCGGATCACGAGGTCAGGAGATCGAGACCATCCTGGCTAACATGGTGAAACCCCGTCTCTACTAAAAATACAAAAATTAGCCGGGCGAGGTGGCGGGCGCCTGTAGTCCCAGCTACTCGGGAGGCGGAGGCAGGAGAATGGCGTGAACCTGGGAGGCGGAGCTTGCAGTGAGCTGAGATCTGGCCACTGCACTCCAGCCTGGGCGACAGAGCGAGACTCCGTCTCAAAAAAAAAAAAAAAAAAAAAAAAAAAAAAAAAGTCCATGGTTTTGTTTTTTTCTGTTTTAGAGATGGAGTCTTGCTCTGTCACCCAGGTTGGAGTATAGTGGCATGATCACAGCTCACTGCAGCCTCGAATTTGTGGGCTCAGATGATCCTCCCACCTCAGCATCTCGAGTAGCTGTGACTACATGCACGCACCACCACCACACCTGGCTAATTTTTTATTTTTATTTTTATTTTATTTTATTTATTTATTTATTTATTTATTTATTTATTTATTTATTTGATACAGAGTCTAGCTCTGTCGCCCAGGCTGGAGTACAGTGGCACAATCTCGGCTCACTGCAACCTCCACCTCCCGGTTCAAGTGATTCTCCCGCCTCAGGCTCCCGAGTAGCTGGGATTACAGGCGCCCATCACCATGTCCAGCTAATTTTTGTATTTTCAGTGGAGACGGGGTTTCACTGTGTTGGCCAGGCTGGTCTTGAACTCCTGACCTCATGATCCGCCCACCTCGGCCTCCCAAAGTGCTGGGATTACAAGCGTGAGCCACTGCACCCAGCCAAATTTTTAAATTTTTTGTAGAGAGAGGGTCTCACCGTGTTGCCTAGGCTGGCCTTGAACTCTTGACTTTAAGTGATCCTCCTGCCTCAACCATTCACCTAGTTTTAAAAATTATTGGTATAAAGTTATTCACAGTATTCTTATGAACTTTTTTTGGTCATTTTCTGGTAGATCTAGAGTTATATCCTTTTTCACTCATTCATTAATATGGTTATCTTTTTATACTTCTTTATAATTTAATTGTATATGATCAGAGAATAGAGTGTCTTTTTGGTCTAATTCATAATCAATTTTTATAAATGCTTCGTGTGTACTTGAAAATAATGTGTATTCTCTAAAATCGATTGCAGAGTTGTACATCTGTGTGTATGCACACATGCACAGTATAAATTATATACGTATTTATACACAATTAGGTAAACTAATTGGGTTATTAATTCTATACATGAATTTTTAAAATTTTCATTATCAATTACTGACAGAGGTATATTAAAAAATCTCCCTCTACCAATTCAGTTGGGTAGTTATGTTGAGTTTTGCATTACACATTTTAAAGTTGTATTATTAGATGCATATGTTTATTATTGTATTTTGCTGGTGAATTATTCCTTTTAGCATTCAGTAATGACCATTTTTAATCCCTAATGATATTCTTTGCCTTAAAGTCAATCCTGTCTGGTGTTCATATTGCTATGGTTTTAGTTATGCTCTTTTTTTCTGCTCCCTAGGGGCTTCTTTCACTTTCCTGCACGCTTAGTTGTGCACTTAAAAAAGATGTTTGTTGGCCGGGCGCGGTGGCTCAAGCCTGTAATCCCAGCACTTTGGGAGGCCGAGACGGGCGGATCGCGAGGTCAGGAGATCGAGACCATCCTGGCTAACACGGTGAAACCCCGTCTCTACTAAAAAAATACAAAAAACTAGCCGGGCGACGAGGCGGGCGCCTGTAGTCCCAGCTACTCGGGAGGCTGAGACAGGAGAATGGCGTGAACCCGGAGGCGGAGCTTGCAGTGAGCTGAGAGCCGGCCACTGCACTCCAGCCTGGGCGACAGAGCGAGACTCCGTCTCAAAAAAAAAAAAAAAAAAAAAAGATGTTTGTTATATTTTATTCATTACTTCTGGTGTGTGTAGCAGGCAGGGTTGCAGGATAGTTAATCTGGTATATTGCTAGATCTTGAAGGTCTCAAAAATAAAGAAACATACACTCTCCTTTAAACATACATTCTCTTATGTTTGATACACAATTTGAATAATAGAATAAATTGCACAATGTATATTGTGAAATGACAACATTACAATTTAAAGATCTCACTTGGCTTTGTGATTCTAGAATCAGGCGATACTTCACTCCATAAAATTAGAATAAGTGTTCCAATGAGTTGAGCAGAGGAGGTTGGTATAGACAGAGAAAAGCTGAAGAAAGCGGAACCAAAGAATGAAAGCAGACTGGTCTCCTCCAAGTTACTTTCCTTGTAAGGCAGAAACAGAGAAACAGAACACTAGACAAATAACTGATTGGAATTGATTGGTTAATACCAGGTTACTTCACATTACATTTTTTTTTTTTTCTTTTTGTTGGGGGATGGAGTTTTGCCCAGGCTGGAGTGCAGTGGCATGATCTTGGCTCACTGCAACCTCCTCTTCCTGGGTTCAAGTGATTCTCCTGCCTCAGCCTCCTGAGTAGCTGGGATTACAGTGCCTCCACCATGCCTAACGTATTTTTAGTAGAGATGGGGTTTCACCATGTGTTGGCCAGGCTGGTCTCGAACTCCTGACCTCAAGTGATCCACCTGCCTCGGCCTCCCAAAATGCTGGGATTACAGGCATGAGCCACTGTGCCCAGCCAGTTTCAGATTACATTTTGTTTTAAGGATTAAAGGCAGAGGGAACTTCATTATCGCATCGATGGAAATTGGCCCATTTGGGAAATTAGGCTGTTTCACTATCCTGATTTTTTGGAAGGCCAGCTACCAACTCATTTTTGGTTTGGTGATGTGGCACTTCAGCATGAGTGACTCCATTTGAGTTTGAGTCTGGTCTTTTTGTTGCTTAGTTGAAAACAATGGCCTCCTACAGATTTCTGTTTAACAATTCTCCCCTTTTGTTCACGCTCTCCCCTAGGTGAGAGCGTGACCAAAACTGAGGGCATCAGCACTGCTCTCAGTTACCATCATTTGGGTTTCTAGTCTCAACATATCAATCATAAGTTATGGTATCTTCATGATCACACACTTCTCTGAGTTTTTGTCATTCCAGCAGATGAGAGACCATTTCATGCTTGACAAATGGCTGTGTTCAAACATTTAAAACTTTTTGAGAGGAGACAGTGCACTACGGAGACTACCATTGTAACTATCAGGAGGATAATACCAAGAATTTGGAGTATGGTTCTTAGCCAAGGTTCCCATAAACCAACCCAACTAAAATTCAGTAGATCAAAGAAGGAGCCAGATGAGGGTTCTACCATCATAAACAAGTAGCCTGTTAATTTTTGCAACTGAGTCTCCAACACCTGATGGATTTATCCCTGCACAACAAGAAGTGTTAGCAATTGTACAGATGGCAGTAGGCAGCAATTTTATTATCTAGCATCCCATGACTGGGTTAAATTAAAGCAAAGAGTGACCATTTGCAAGTGACCCACAGAAGCTACTGATTGTGAAATTCTAACTACGGCATTATTCTGCCAAGTGAAAGAGGTAAGAATAAGCAAAGAAAAACTCAGAGGAGTCAGAGTCTTAGGATAGGGAGCCTTCTTCCGATTGTCTCAGGAAAGCTGTCCGCAGTGTGAAGTTGGCAGCTTCGCATCCTGGTTTGTAGTTTTCAGTGTTTCTGGTTGTGGCATTGGTCATTCTGGTGAAGTATTTGTGTAGCCCACACATCAGGCATGAGACTTGTCCCTTCCCAAATTTACATTGAGTTGTTCAGCTTCAGCTTATAGGGCTTTAGGAACAGAGCACTTTTTGTTCTTAGTTGGAGTCCTGTAGTCAGGTATTGGAGGAAACTAGAATTCAGAATCCAGTCCAGTCTACAAGTAGATAATAAAACTCAAACACAGTGAACAGGGCTATGATCTAGTAACAGGGGTACTATATTTGTTCTTCTGAAACATAATTTTTCTCTCTACAGTCACTCAATTTCTACTAAAGGTAATCAGAGGTAAACTAATCTGTTTGCAAAATAAGTTTACTCTCATTAAACTTGGCCTGGTTGTTTTATGTAAGTGCAGCAAGAATAATCAGTTAGGTTCTTTTACAAGTTGTTGGAAATTTTGTAAGGAGTCTCACATTGGACTTTTTAAAACCTCTCAATAATAGGCCAGGCGCAGTGGCTCGCACCTGTAATCCCAGCACTTTGGGAGGCCGAGGTGGGCGGATCACCTGAGGTCAGGAGTTTGAGACTAACCTGGCCAACATGGTGAAACCCCATCTCTACTAAAAAATACAAAAATTAGCCGGGCGTGGTGGCATGTGTCTATAATCCTAGCTATTCAGGAGGCTGAGACAGGAGAATTGCTTGAACCCGGGAGACGGAGGTTGCGGTGAGCCGAGATCGCGCCACTGCACTCCAGCCTGGGCGACAGAGTGAGACTCTGTCTCAAAAATAAAAATAAAAATAAAAATAAAAATGAAAACCGCTCAATAATAAAAAACCAAACTGTTTGGATGAACGGAGGCAAGATGGTGCACTTCCGGGTTCTTCATCCGCCCCCCCACCAACTTTTCCCGCGCGGGCGAAAATGCAGCCGGCGACCCTGGAAGGTGCAGACCAACTGGGCATGTGCCAGGTGATGTCAATCCGAAGAGACCAAGATTTACCTGGTCGCACCTGCGGAACGCCCCCGACACACCCTGCCCCGCCTATCACCCTCCCACTCCTAGAAAAGCCCTCCAACCGAATGCCACGCACGGACTTCCCAGCTTCCCCACTGCGGTCGGGACTGTCGGAACTCCGTCCGAGAGCTACACGGGCGACTCTGTGGGCCTCATTTGCCAGAGGCCGACAGACCTCTCCCCACCCACCTTCTTCCCCTGAAGCTAGGTGACCAAAATAAACTTGCAGTTTTGCTCCTACACTTGCCTAGTCGCTGGTTCTTTTGTGCCCGCTCTGTCGTCTCAGAAAAACAAGTCACAAACTAAGGCAGACATCAGACTTTGCCTGTAGTATCTAATATCTTGAGATTCCTGGGCCTTCCAGGAAGTGACTTTTTTCCACACTGTAAGGCTAGGAACCCTTGAAAGCAGGCATTTTATGCACATTCTCAAATATGACATTCCAGTCAAAGACTTGTTATTTTAACCAGTGTTGTCAATTGTAGCCTGTCATAAAGAAAGCAAATTTTTATTGAACTTATGTGAATAACCAGATTGCCATAAAATAAGAATACTCATGAATAGTTTCCAATTCTGGAGGGATAAGGTAGGAAGAAAAAGCAAATACTTCAATTTTTTTTTTTTTTTTTTTTTTTAAAGAGTCTTTCTCTGTCATCCAGGCTGGAGTGCAGCATGATCTCAGCTCACTGAAACCTCTGCCTCCTGGGTTCAAGTGATTCTCTTGCCTCAGCTTCCTGAGTAGCTGGGATTACAGGCGCCTGCCACCACGCCCAGCTAATTTTTGTATTTTAGTAGAGACGGGATTTCGCCATGTTGGCCAGGCTGGTCTCAAACTCCTGACTTCAGGTGATCCACCCACCTCGGCCTTCAATTTCTGTTTACAAAAATATACTTTATCAAATTGTTGTAAACTATAGGTAGCTTAAAAGAAAAAAGTGGCTGGGCGCGGTGGCGCAAGCCTGTAATCCCAGCACTTTGGGAGGCCGAGACGGGCGGATCACGAGGTCAGGAGATCGAGACCATCCTGGCTAACACGGTGAAACCCCGTCTCTACTAAAAAAATACAAAAAACTAGCCGGGCGAGGTGGCGGGCGCCTGTAGTCCCAGCTACTCGGGAGGCTGAGACAGGAGAATGGCATGAACCCGGGAGGCGGAGCTTGCAGTGAGCTGAGATCCGGCCACTGCACTCCAGCCTGGGCGACAGAGCGAGACTCCGTCTCAAAAAAAAGAAAGAAAGAAAAAAGTATTCTTAAATCTGAAAAATGGGGCTGGCCGCCGTGGCTCATGCCTGTAATCCCATCACTTTGGGAGGCCAAGGTAGGTGGATCATGAGGTCAGGAGTTTGAGACCAGCCTAACCAACATGGTGAAACCCCATCTCTATTAAAAATACAAAAATTAGCTGGGCATGGTGGCACGCACCTGTAATCCCAGCTACTCAGGAGGCTGAGGCAGAAGGATTGCTTGAACCCAGGAGGTGGAGGTTGCAGCGAGTGGAGATTGCGCCACTGCACTCCAGCCTAGGGAACAAAGACAGAGTGTTTGAACTCTGTCTCAAGAAATAAATAAATAAATAAATAAAAATAACAAAGCAGATGAGGCCCCTTCCCTGTTCCTAGCTGGAGGGACATGAGTGTCCTTGGGCCAGCGTCCCTGGTGGGGGCCCTGATAAGGCCACCCAACAGCCTGGAGGCCTGGGAGCCCACGCTGGGTTTAAGTGACACTTCTCCAGATGAAGGGTTAATAGAGGACTTGACTATAAAACAAAACTGTGGAGCAACTGGCAGAAGGATTGCTTTCTCATTACTTGCCAGATCTGCACAGATCAAAACAAACCCTCCAGGAACTCATGCAGAACGAGGTTGTATTGTCAGACACACTGGAACAAGAGATTTCAAAATTTAAAGAATATCATTCTATGTTAGATATTAATGCTTTGTTTGCTGAGGCTAAACGCTATCCTGCCGCGTTGGTGAACATAAGAAAAGAGATGCTGATGCTTTGTGAAAAAAACATCAAATTTTTTTTTTTTTTTTTTTTTTTTGAGACGGAGTCTCGCTCTGTCGCCAGGCTGGAGTGCAGTGGCCAGATCTCAGCTCACTGCAAGCTCCGCCTCCCGGGTTTACGCCATTCTCCTGCCTCAGCCTCCCGAGTAGCTGGGACTACAGGCGCCCGCCATCTCGCCCGCTAATTTTTTGTATATTTTAGTAGAGACGGGGTTTCACCGTGTTAGCCAGGATGGTCTCGATCTCCCGACCTCGTGATCCGCCCGTCTCGGCCTCCCAAAGTGCTGGGATTACAGGCTTGAGCCACCGCGCCCGGCCGGAAACATCAAATTTTTAAAAAAGAGCACAGGCCAGGCGTGGTGGCTCACGCCTGTAATCCCAGCACTTTGGGAGGCTGAGGAGGGCGGATCACTTCAGGTCAGGAGTTTGAGACCAGCCTGGACAACATGATGAAACCCCCATCTCTAATAAAAATACAAAAATTAGCTAAGCGTGGCAGTGCCAGCCTGTAGTCCCAGCTACTTGGGAGGCTGAGGCAGGAGAATCTCTTGAACCCGGGAGGCAGAGGTTGTAGTGAGCTGAGATTGTGCCACTGCACTCCAGCCTGGGTGACAGAGCAAGACTCTGTCTCCAAAAAAACAAAAAAACAAAAAAAAGCACTTAAACTGCAGTACTGAGAGGAGTTTGAAAGACAAAAGTAGTTAACTGCCAGACCAGCTAAAAGGACATGAACATTTGTGTTTGTGTGTTTTCTTCTCCTATCCTATACTTGGATTAAGATGGCTTAAGTGTAGACTGAAGTTGAGGTAGTGGCTTATCCCATTATGTCAGATCTTGAAATCCTTATTCCAGGATTACTGTTTCTCCACGTCTTTCTTCCTAAATATAGACATCACATTGCTTTTTGATATTTATATGTAAGTTTTTCAATTTTTATTTAATTTTAAAATGTACTATTTTGACCTTGAATCATTTAGAAACTGGAAAATGGTTTGAGTCTAGACCCTAAGTGGTTAAAAATTCATATGAATTTTTAGTTTCTTAATGAATATAGATTTAAAACTTTCCAGTTCTTATTTTATGAACTGGCTTGGCTTTCTGGTAATACAATGCTGATTTTTAGTAATTGTCTTTTCACTGCTTAGTTAAGAAGAAATGCCAGCTGCTTAATCACATCTACCCCTGGAAAAGAGTGAGCCTTGTGAAGAACAGAATGGAAAAGTGCATGCGCAGGAAATAACAGCACTTCAGGTGCAGTTCAGGTGAGCAAGATGCCAGATAGGTTCTACTAACCAGTGCTGCTGTCACTGCTTCTGAAGGTTCAAAGAGTACATCTAGGCGGGGCACAGTGGCTCACGCCTGTAATCCCAGCACTTTGGGAGGCCAAGGCAGGTGGATCACTGGAGGTCAGGAGTTCGAGACCAGCCTGACTAACATGGTGAAACCCTGTTTCTACTAAAAATACAAAATTAGCTGGGCGTGGTGGCGTGCACCTGTAATCCCAGCTACTCGGGAGGCTGAGCCAGGTTGAGGCAGGAGAATTGCTTGAACCCGGGAGGTGGAGGTTGCAGTGAGCTGAGATGGTGCCACTGTACTCCATCCAGCCTGGGCAACGAAAGCAAAACTCCATCTAAAAAAACAAACAACAACAACAACAAAAACAAAGTAGATTACATCTATTCCTAAATTTGGTGGAGCTATCACACACTCAAATGAGCTTGTATGTTTATAATACAGTATACTATTACAGTAACAGTTATCATACACTGAGATACAGTTTCTGGCTTTTAGAAAATTCTTGAGGCTGGGTGTGGTGGCTCATGCCGGTAATCCCAACACTCTGGGAGGCTGAGGCGGGTGGATCACCTGAGGTTGGGAGTTTGAGACCAGCCTGACCAATATGGAGAAACCCCCCCTCTCTACTGAAAATACAAAATTAGCCGGGTGTGGTGACACATGTCTCTACTGGGGAGGCTGAGCCAGGAGAATCGCTTGAACCCAGAAGGCAGAGGTTGCAATGAGCCAAGATCGCGCCATTGCACTCCAGCCTGGCAACAAGAACGAAACTCTGTCTCAAAAAAAAAAAAAAAAAAAAAGGCCGGCGCAGTGGCTCACGCCTGTAATCCCAGCACTTTGGGAGGCCGAGGCAGGCGGATCACAAGGCAGGAGATCGAGACATCCTGGCTAACTCGGTGAAACCCCGTCTCTACTAAACAATACAAAAAATATAGCCGGGCGAGGTGGCGGGCGCCTGTAGTCCCAGCTACCCCGGAGGCTGAGGCGGAGAATGGTGTGAACCCGGAGGCGGAGCTTGCAGTGAGCCGAGATCCAGCCACTGCACTCCAGCCCGGGCGACAGAGCAAGACTCCGTCAAAAAAAAAAAAAAATTCTTGAAATGGAATGATGTATAGTGATGACCCACTTTATAGCAACAGAGATGGTGAAAAATTAGTAAATAGTTTCACAAAGAGGTGGCATGATACCTTTAGTGTTTTCTAGAATTTTTTCTGGATACTATATGTAGAAACTTACTAGGTGAGGAAAATATTATGAGGTTTCATTGTTTAAAATCAAGAGTGTATTATTTACTGTTTTGTGGTATCATTTAATATCCAACTGGTCTCCAATCTCTATTGCATAGGGACTGTGCAGAGCCTGTAAAGATGGATGAATGTGTATCTTCCATAATCCACATTACATTTTTGGTAAGCTGGAATCACCACCTCTGATCACGTATCAGGCTAATGATGGAGAAAGCATTAGATTTAAGTTGAGGGCTAAGAACTGGTTTGTTTAAAAGTTTAAATTGTGGCCAGGCACAGTGGCTCACGCCTGTAATCCCAGCACTTTGGGAGGCCGAGGCAGGTGGATCATGAGGTCAGGAGTTCGAGACTAGCCTGGCCAACATAGTGAAACCCTATCTTTACTAAAAATACAAAAATTAGCCAGGCGTGGTGGCGGGCACCTGTAGTCCCAGCTACTCGGGAGGCTGAGGCAGGAGAATCGCTTGAACCTGAGAGGCAGAGGTTGCAGTGAGTCGAAACGGCACCATTGGCCTCTGGCCTGGGTGGCAGAGCAAGACTGTCTCAAAAGAAAAAAAGAAAAAGAAAGTTTAAATTGTTTGAAAGGGCATTTATGTTCTTTAATGAATGATGGTCTCACAATTCAGTTGACTTTGACCTAATATTTAAGAATATATATTTTATTTGAAAAGGCTGAGTGTTGCCCTCAAACCCTTGCTCAAACTGCCTAGGGCAGGATTCATTAGGGCTTGCAGGACAATGTGGCCTAACTTGCTGACTGTACTCATTGTTAATGCGGTATCTGACAAAGGGAGTGCAGTGTCTGAGTTGTTTTGGACCAGCTGCAATGGTTATTTCAAATGCTGGTTCCTGCACACTACTCTCAATCTACTGAAGCACATCTGGTTTTTTGTTCGTTTTGCTTTGCTTTTAGTTTTTAAAGTTCCCCCCAGTGATTCCAATGTGCCTGAAAAATTGAGAACCACCAGCTCAGTGGCAGGTCAGAGTTTCCCACACCAGGCTGCACAGCATTATCACCTGGGAACATTACAAAATACAGACATTCTCGATTCTTAGTGTGATTAGCTATGATGTGGATCCCATGTATTTTTTAAAGAGCTCCCCAGATAATTGTGATATCAGAAGCTACCGGTATAGACTATCTAGTGAGTTGTATTATAAGCAATAACATACTTTAAAAGCTACCCAGCAACTCTTGGGATTAATTTTATGAAATAAATTCTGAACTGCTGTTTTTGATATAGTCAGACTTAAGACCGAACCCTAGCAGGCAGCAATAGATATAGAATTCTGGTTAATTGAACTTTTGTGACCTGTATAAAATAAATCTGTTTATTGAATGGATGGCAAGGCACATATACTTTCAGAATTGTATTATTTAAGTTTTGAAGACTTTAAAAAAAATGTCAAAATGTATATATATTAGTATCCACTATCTTAAGGTCAATTGTAAACCAGAAGTACTGTTATCTTGGTGATTAAAATCTAAAACTTTAGCTGCATTTCAGTAACAAAAACATATCTTACTAGACTGAGTGTGGTGTCTCACGTCTGTAATCCCAGTGCTTTAGGAGGCTGAGGTGGAAGGATTCATTGAACCCAGGAGTTTGAGGCTGCAGTGAGCTATAATTGCACCACTTCACTCCAGGCCAGATGACAGAGTGAGAGCCTGTCTCTAAAAACAAAACAAACAAACAACACATCTTACTGACTAAACCTGAATGGAACTCTTCCAGTCTTTCTGTATTTTTCCACAAAATAGTGAATTGGTACTTGGGAGACTTCTGTTTTTTCTTGTTGTTGTTGAAAAAACTGCCTTTGTTCTGAAATTATATCACCTGTGTTCTGAACTAAGCTGATGGGAGTTCATTCTGTATTTACTTTGCAGTAAGTATCATGTAAATATGCAAAAGTTGAATGTAATATAGATTGTGACCGCAGTGGTTTTTCAGTGATACAGTTTATAAATATACCAATTATACACCCTCATACATTTGTCTGATTTTGAATTTGTAAAATGAGGACTAATGTTTACACATTTAGTACAAAAAACGGTCTCTGGAAAAAAAAAAAGATGAATACTCCAAGAAAACCTTGTTTTTCTTTTGCTGTGCAAAAGCTCTTTAGTTTAATTAGATCCCATTTGTCAATTTTGGCTTTTGCTGCCGTTGCTTTTGGTGTTTTAGACATGAAGTCCTTGCCCATGCCTATGTCCTGAATGGTACTACCTATTTTACACTGTTGGTGGGATTGTAAACTAGTTCAACCATTATGGAAAACAGTATGGCGATTCCTCAAGGATCTAGAACTAGATGTACCATATGACCCAGCCATCCCACTTCTGGGTATATACCCAAAGGATTATAAATTACTCTACTACAAAGACACATGCACACGTATGTATTGCGGCACTATTCACAATAGCAAAGACTTGGAATCAACCCAAATGTCCATCTGTGACAGACTGGATTAAGAAAATGTGGCACATACACCATGGAATACTATGCAGCCATCAAAAAGGATGAGTTTGCGTCCTTTGTAGGGACATGGATGCAGCTGGAAACCATCATTCTTAGCAAACTATCACAAGAAGAGAAAACCAAACACCGCATGTTCTCACTCATAGGTGGGAACTGAACAATGAGATCACTTGGACTCGGGAAGGGGAACATCACACACTGGGGCCTATCAGGGGGAGGGGGGAGGAGGGAGGGATTGCATTGGGGTGTTATACATGATATAAACGTTATGCACATGTACGCTAGAACTTAAAGTATAATAAAAAAAAAAAAAAAGAAAACCTTGTTTTAACACGGGGGATTAAATTTTAGTTTTATATTAGTGTACTTTTGATCTCAAAGCTTAATTTTTAGAAAACCCTCTAAATAATTCCTTTCTAATTTTTGCCAACTTGATCACATATAAAATTTTTTTTTTTTTTTTTGAGATGGGGTCTTGCTCTGTCGCCCAGGCTAGAGTGCAATGGTGCAGTTGCGGCTCACTGCAGCCTCTGCCTCCCAGGTTCAAGCAATTATCCTGCCTTAGCCTCCCAAGTAGCTGGGATTACAGGCATGCACCACCACACCCAGCTAATTTTTAAATTTTTAGTAGAGATGGGGTTTTGCCATGTTGGCAAGGCTGGTCTCGAACTCCTGACCTCAAGTGATCTGTTCGCCTCGGCCTCCCAAAGTGCTGGGATTACAGGTGTGAGCCACCTCGCCTGGCCTACAAAATTCTTTTCATAGGATTTATCTCTTACACACCTAAAACTTGCTCAGACCTCTTAGAACCTGCTCAAATCTTGTACAACTCGCTAAAACCTTCAGTTTTGTTTTATACTTCTTTTTCATATTGGAACAACCAATCATTCTACTTTATGACAAAAATTTACTTTCCTTTTTCCCTTATTTTGACCACAAAAATCCTTCCTCATACAAAAAATTACTACTTTTTCTCTTTCCAACATTTTTTTAAGCCAAACATACATTTTCCTACTTATAACTTTCTTCACATCTCTCTTACTGGTTCCTCCCTACCTGGTTTCTATTTCCTTCCTAAATCCTTATTTTCTTTTTTTTTTTTTTTTTTGAGACGGAGTCTCGCTCTGTCACCCGGACTGGAGTGCAGTGGCCAGATCTCAGCTCACTGCAAGCTCTGCCTCCTGGGTTTACGCCATTCTCCTGCCTCAGCCTCCCGAGTAGCTGGGACTACAGGCGCCAGCCACCTCGCCCGGCTAGTTTTGTATTTTAGTAGAGACGGGGTTTCAGCGTATTAGCCAGGATGGTCTCGATCTCCTGACCTCGTGATCCGCCCGTCTCGGCCTCCCAAAGTGCTGGGATTACAGGCTTGAGCCACCGCGCCCGCCCGGCCTAAATCCTTATTTTCAAACAACCTTTAAATAACCTCCATATTACACAAAATTATTCTTTTTAAGAAAAAAGTATCTTTTTATTTTTCCTCACCAAAACACATCTTACTTTTAGTTTGCATAATTGTTTCCTTTATAGTAGTTTTATTTTTATTTATTTATTTATTTTTTTTGAGATGGAGTCTCACTTTGTTGCCCGGGCTGGAGTGCAGTGGCCGGATCTCAGCTCACTGCAAGCTCCGCCTCCCGGGTTCACGCCATTCTCCTGCCTCAGCCTCCCGAGTAGCTGGGACTACAGGCGCCCGCCCCACCTCGCCGGCTAGTTTTTGTATTTTTAGTAGAGACGGTTCACCATGTTAGCCAGGAATGGTCTCGATCTCCTGACCTCGTGATCAACGCATCTCGGCCTCCCAAAGTGCTGGGATTACAGGCTTGAGCCACCCGCCCGGGCTATAGTAGTTTTAATTATATTATTAAATTTTTAATCCTTAGCAATCGTGAATCAGTATTCTATAAGTTTTAATTTCTAGAAATATACACTTTCTCAAAGTACAGTTTTTCCTATTAACAGCCAAAATATTTTCCATAGCTTTTCTTTAAACAGACTAAATATATTTAGTCTTTTTTTTTTTTTTTGAGACAGAGTCTTGCTCTGTCACCCAGGTTGGAGTGCAGTGGCGCAATCTCACTGCAACTTGCACCTCCCGGGTTCAAGCAATTCTCCTGCCTCAGCCTCCGAGTAGCTGGATACAGGCGCCCACCACCACACCTGGCTAATTTTTGTATTTTTAGTAGAGACGGGGTTTCACCATGTTGTCCAGGCTGATCTGGAATTCCTGATCTCGTGATCAGCCCGCCTCAGCCTCCCAAAGTGCTGGAATTACAGGTGTGAGCCACCACACCCAGCCATATTTAGTCTTCCTATAAAATTTAAGAAGCCAAAAATAAATTTAAAGTTATGTTCAAATTAATGTTTCCGTATTCTAACTCAATTGGAAATGACTCAGACCTTTCATGAATATGTATTACTTATTACTTAATTATAATAGGACTTTGTTACTGTAAAAGGTTTTCAAAACTGAAAAGTTCATTTATCAATTTGTATCCATTTACATACACTAATTTACTCATTTTTAACAATTATGCTTGAGTTGTTCATTAAGCAAAGCTAGCCATCATCTCAAGTTATTTTTCAAAAAAATCAGGAAACTAAAGTATTACAAAAGCAAAAAGACAGGTTAAACATGGTTCTTCCACCCTGCTTTTTTCCCTTCCCATTGAGACGGGATAGTTCTCTTGAACTCCTTTGTGGGCAGGAACTGGAGTGGCTCATTTCACTCAGCCCACCACTAGCTACTCTTCGCAGGAGGGAGAGTGCAAGCGAGTGAGTGCAGGAATCAGAGCAAATGAATCCTGGGACCGACTGGTCGCTCTTCTCTGGTGGGAGCAGGCTCTCTGTGGGCCCTGCAGCAGCGTCCAAGCACGTTTTACAACCAGTGCTCTTTCAGCTCTGCCATCTGGGGATGGCCAAGTGCCATCCAGGTCACTGGAGGGTCAGGGTGGCAAACCCTGCTTTCTCGGAACCTGGGTTCTTGTCTGGAGTCCAGGAAGAATCAGGCCACGTGAACTGTTTGAAAGGTGATGAATGCAGACTTTATTGAGCGGTGGGTGGCTCTCAGCAGAAAGGGAGGCTGGAAAGGGGATGGGAAGGTGATCTTTCCCTGAAGCCCAGCGGTCTCAGGCTGGGCTCCTCTCCGAAGCCACACCGTCTGAAGTTAGCCGTGTCTATCCATAGTCTCTGATGCGCATTGCTGCTCTGCTCGACACTCAGCTACTTCTGTTGCTCTGCCAGCTGAAGTCTTTTATCGGCACAGGATAGGGACAGGGCAGGCCAAAAATGGCAACATTTGGGTGGGAAAAACTGGGTCAGCTGTTTTCACTTAGGGCTGAAGTTCCAGGCTTGTGGGTGGGGTTTAGCCAGGAGCCCAGCCCTTCTGTATCACCATGACTGACAGGTATCAAGATTTTTTTTCATGTATTTTGCTCTTTGGTTGGCTTTATTATACATGTAGGAGGTAATACGCTTGTTGACTAGTAAATCTAGAGGAAAAATTATGCTTGCTTTATAAATTAATGACTTTAAACACTTTTTAAACCAATTAAATAGAGCTCTTTTATGTATTTTGGTAAAATATCAGATACACAAAACACAAAATATACAAACATATACACAGAAAGCAGCAGATCTTATTGCTTTCATTAAGATTCATTTGCCGGGCGGGGCGCGGTGGCTCACGCCTGTAATCCCAGCACTTTGGGAGGCCGAGGCAGGTGGAACACGAGGTCAGGAGATCAAGACCATCCCGGCTAATACTGTGAAACCCCCGTCTCTACTAAAAATACAAAAAAAATTAGCCGGGCGTGGTGGCGGGCGCCTGTAGTCCCAGCTACTGGGGAGGCTGAGGCAGGAGAATGGTGTGAACCAACCCGGGAGGCGGAGCTTGCAGTGAGCCGAGATCGTGCCACTGCACTCCAGCCTGGAAGACAGAGCAAGACTCCATCTGAGAAAAAAAAAAAAAAAAAAAAAGTTCATTTGCCAACTTTGAAATAGTTTTTCTCTTCCCCCTTCAGACCGACCATCATTCCATTGCCCTGAGCAATTGTTAGCAGACAACCGCAAATGTGTGCTTCCAAAGGGATGACTCTTAAGTGAAACAAGGGTAGAAAATTTACATCTCAAAGGCACAGAACTTAGACACAAACACCATTATTTGCAAAGATAAAGAAGGGCTTAAAGCCCAGTTAAGACAAGATGGACAGGAAAAGCACCTTAAACAAAGGTAAAGGTTGATACGCAAGCTTTTAAGCCAATGCCTTTCTCATTGTAAAAGTTTCTAATGGTTTAGGTGCAGAGAGGGAGATAACCTTACAAATGGAGATTTTCTTTACAGATATAAATTTCTTTTAGAAAGAATTTCAAAATCTTGTTCCTTACTTAGATCATTGCCTTCAGGGCAGAGCTTTTAAACAAACAGGGCAAGGCCGGGCGCGGTGGCTCAAGCCTGTAATCCCAGCACTTTGGGAGGCCGAGACGGGCGGATCACGAGGTCAGGAGATCGAGACCATCCTGGCTAACTCGGTGAAACCCCGTCTCTACTAAAAATACAAAAAATTAGCCGGGCGAGGTGGCGGGGGCCTGTAGTCCAGCTACTCGGGAGGCTGAGGCAGGAGAATGGCGTAAACCCGGGAGGCGGAGCTTGCAGTGAGCTGAGATCCGGCCACTGCACTCCAGCCTGGGTGGCAGAGCGAGACTCCGTCTCAAAAAAAAAAAAAAAAACAGGGCAAAAAAATAACCAGTGGAAACTTACCAGAGCTGTCTTCCGAGCCTGTCAGTCTTGCTGGTTAGCATGGAGGTGATTAGAGGTAGGCAGCCTGTTTTAGCGGCTTCTCTCAATTCTTTGGAGCAGTCCCTTTTTCAAGGTTTTGATCATTTGCATAATGACAACTATTTTTTTAGACTGCAGTTTTAGGGGTTGCTTATTGGAATGCCCTGGGGCAGGCCCACAAGTCATTCTAGTTTGTTGGTTGCCATAGAGCTGAAATACTTTGGAAATAGCTTTCCTAAGGTCATTAGAAATCTTTCAGGGTTTGTCTGACCCGTAAATGGACCAGGTGGGGCT
This sequence comes from Trachypithecus francoisi, assembly GCF_009764315.1. Lineage (NCBI taxonomy): Eukaryota > Metazoa > Chordata > Mammalia > Primates > Cercopithecidae > Trachypithecus > Trachypithecus francoisi. The sequence goes on from NW_022681471.1 coordinate 116,379,460, forward strand.
TGTCAGGTAACTAATATCACTCTTAGGAAAGTACCATTCTGCCTCTTTCATCCATTTTGGCTTTTCAGATCCCACCAACATGTATATAGTTGGTGTAGATCAGGTATCCCGTGAATTTTTTTTTTTTTTTTCTTTTTAGATGGAGTCTCGCTCTGTCGCCCAGGCTGGAGTGCAGTGGCGTGATCTCGGCTCACTGCGAGCTCCGCCTCCTGCCACCACGCCCGGCTAATTTTTTTTTTTTTTTTTTTTTTTTTTTTTAGTAGAGATGGGGTTTCACCGTGTTGGCCAGGATGGTCTCGATCTTCTGACCTCGTGATCTGCCCGCCTCGGCTCCCACAGTGCTGGGATTACAGGCGTGAGCCACTGCACCCAGCCCCCATCCCGGGATCTTAAGTTATAATTAAGACTGTGAATTCTGGCTGGGCACGGTGGCTCATGACTGTAATCTCAGCACTTTGGGAGGCCGAGGTAGGCAAATCATTTGAGGTCAGGAGTTTGAGACTAGCTTGGTCTACATGGCAAAACCCCATCTCTACTAAAAGTACAAAAATTAGCCGGGTGTGGTGGTGGGTGCCTGTAATCCCAGCCACTTAGGAGGTTGAGGCAGGAGAATTGCTTGAACCTGGGAGGCGGAGGTTGCAGTGAGCCAAGATTGCGCCACTGCACTCTAGCCTGAGCGACAAGAGCAAGACTCCATCTCAAAAAAAAAAAAGAGGTTGAATTCTTCAGAAAACTTTTAAAGGTCTTCCTTGGGTTTGCAAATTTTTTTTTTTTTTTTTTTTTTTTTGAGACGGAGTCTTGCTCTGTCGCCTAGGCTGGAGTGCAGTGGCGCGATTTCCACTCACTGCAAGCTCCGCCTCCCAGGTTCACACCATTCTCCTGCCTCAGCCTCCCATGTAGGGGACTACAGGTGCCCGCCACCGCGCCTGGCTAATTTTTGTATTTTTAGTAGAGACAGGGTTTCACCGTGGTAGTCAGGATGGTCTCGGATCTCCTGACCTCGTGATCCACCCGTCTCGGCCTCCCAAAGTGCTAGGATTACAGGCGGAGCCACCTCGCCCGGCCATGGTTTGCAAAATTTTTAACCTATGGCCCTGAGCTGTTTTTATCCAGGTAATGTAAATCACTCCAGGATTGTCTCCTGAATTTTCAGGTGGTTTTATGCTACAAGGAAACTGTTTAACTGTTTTGTTTTGTTTTGTTTTCACAGAAGAAAGGCAATTCAGACAGAATATTAATAGACTATATATTCAGGCAAAGTAGGATAGAGAGGAGCAGTAGGAGTTACATCAGTTTTACCATCTTTGGTGTGGCGGACATCTTCCATTTCTAGCCTTTCATTAGCTCTTTGCAATGAATCTTTTAAAAAGGCTATTTTGGAATCCTGGGCAGGTAACCAAGCAAAAATGTCAGCAGATTCTAAGTAGGCAGGGGAGGACAGAGAGAAAGAGAGCTTAGAAGCCTCTACATGCTAATCAAGTATATACATCCCATTCAGACTTTAAACCTATAGCTACAGTCTTCTAATTTAGTTCTAAGACTAAAAACAGGTCGGGCGTGGTGGCTCACGCCTGTAATCCCAGCACTTTGGGAGGCTGAGGTGGGTGGATCACGAGGTCAGGAGTTTGAGACCAGCTTGGCCAACATGGTGAAACCCCGTCTCTACTAAAGATACAAATCAGCCAGGCATGGTGGTGCATGCCTGTAATCCTAGCTACTCGGGAAGTTGAGGCAGGAGAATTGCTTGAACCCGGGAGGCAGAGGTTGCAGTGAGCCGAGATTGTGCCATTGCACTCCAGCCTGGGCGACAAGGTGAGACTCCCTCTGAAAAAAAAAATTAAAAAAATAAAAGAATAAAAACAACCTTAGGAGGTTTCAACAGTTCACATAAAGGCCATTGGAACTCCAAATGGTCCTTGGTATAATCTTTTCTTGTTTTTGTTTTTTTTTTGAGACGGAGTTTCACTCTTGTTGCCCAGGCGGGAGTGCAATCATGCGATCTTGGCTCACTGCAACCTCTGCCTCCTGGGTTCAAGTGATTCTCCTGCCTCAGCCTCCCGAGCAGCTGGGATTACAGGTGCAAACCACCATGCTGAGCTAATTTTGTATTTTTAGTAGAGACAGGGTTTCACCATGTTGGTCAGGCTGTCTCAAACTCTTAACCTCAAGTGATCCACCTGTCTCAGCCTCCCACAGTGCTGGGATTACAGGCGTGAGCCACTGTGCCTGGCCAAGTCTTTGGTATAATCTGCCCACAGGTTTAAAAACGTGCACAAGAATGGACCATAATGTTTGAATACATAGCTGTCTGGAGTCCCTAAAGGGGGACTATATTTGCATGCATTAGAACTTGGGGTGTCCATTATGTTTCTTTATTAATCTTTCTAGATCAAAATCCAGACTACCAAAGACAGCCAAAAGAAAGAAAGATTTAGACATAAGTCAGCATGCTAGTCACAAATAGGGTGCAACCCACATTTCTGTCTAGCATATTCTTGGCAACTCCCAACCTTTTGGTTGGTTGACCAAATTCTCAGGACACAAAAACATGACAAATAGGAAACCTATAGCTGTCCATAGGGGGGAAAGAACCACTAACAAAGGGGCACCCTAGCCGGGCGCGGTGGCTCAAGCCTGTAATCCCAGCACTTTGGGAGGCCGAGACGGGCGGATCACGAGGTCAGGAGATCGAGACCATCCTGGCTAACACGGTGAAACCCCGTCTCTACTAAAAATACAAAAAATTAGCCGGGCGAGGTGGCGGGCGCCTGTAGTCCCAGCTACTCCGGAGGCTGAGGCAGGAGAATGGCGTGAACCCGGGAGGCGGAGCTTGCAGTGAGCTGAGATCCGGCCACTGCACTCCAGCCTGGGTGACAGAGCAAGACTCCATGTCAAAAAAAAAAAAAAAACCAAAAAAACAAAAAACAAAAAAAACAAAAAAAAAACAAGGGAACCCTAAAGCCAAGAGTACTCAGTTCTTTAGAAATTAAGGATCCTATTTTTATGTTGGAACTTGGGTCTCTCAGAGCCAAGTTGGTTTTGGCTCTGAAATCCCTTTAACTTAGCTAATGATTTTTCTTACTTCAGCACACAAGAAGAGAAGAAATAAAGTGGATAGATAGCTGTGAATTCTGAAAGCCAGGCTCACTCCTACAGTAAGTCAGTTACTGCAACTACTGTCAGTTACCTTTAAAACTGCAGCCCTTGCCAGTGACTCATCATCCACTGCAAACCGGAAAGCCACGTGTCCTCTTATGGCACAAACCCTTGGTATTTGTTTTAGTCTGTTTTGTGTTGCTGTAACAGAATACCTGCGACTGGGTAATTTATAAAGAATGGAGGTTTATTTAGCTCATGGTTCTGGAGGCTGGGAAGTCCAAGATTGGGTGGCTGCATCCAGTGAGGCCCTCATGCTGTTTTATAGCATGGTGGAAAAGTGAAAGGAGCAGGTGAGAGAGAGCACTCACACACCAAAGAAAAGGGGGCTGAACTTCTTCAATCACTAACTTGTTCCCATGAGAAAGGCACTAATCCCTCTTTTTTTTATTTTTTTTTATTTTTTTATTTTTTTATTATTTTTTTTTTTTTTGAGACGGAGTCTCGCTCTGTCGCCCAGGCTGGAGTGCCGTGGCCGGATCTCAGCTCACTGCAAGCTCCACCTCCCGGGTTTACGCCATTCTCTCGCCTCAGCCTCCCGAGTAGCTGGGACTACAGGCGCCCGCCATCTCGCCCGGCTAATTTTTTGTATATTTTAGTAGAGACGGGGTTTCACCGTGTTAGCCAGGATGGTCTCGATCTCCTGACCTCGTGATCCGCCCGTCTCGGCCTCCCAAAGTGCTGGGATTACAGGCTTGAGCCACCGCGCCCGGCCTATTTTTTTATTTTTATTTTATTTTATTTTTTTTGAGAGGGAGTCTCGCTCTGTCGCCCAGGCTGGAGTGCAGTGGCTGGATCTCAGCTCACTTCAAGCTCCGCCTCCCGGGTTCACGCCACTCTCCTGCCTTGCCTCCCGAGTAGCTGGGACTACAGGCACCCGCCACCTCGCCCGGCTAGTTTTTTTTGTATTTTTTAGTAGAGACGGGGTTTCGTCGTGTTAGCCAGGATGGTCTCGATCTCCTGACCTCGTGATCCGCCCATCTTGGCCTCCCAAAGTGGGGATTACAGGCTTGAGCCACCATGCCCGGCCTAATCCCTCTTAAAGACTAATCACTTCTTAAAGACCCCACCTCCCAACATGGCCAAAATGGCAATAACATTTTTACATGAGTTTCAGAGGGGATACACCATATTCAAATCATAGCAGTACCCCAAAGTCAAATGCTCACTCATGGCAATTTACCTTGGATTTGAAAGTCAAAAGATTCAGGGGTCTCAATGCAAAAACAGCAGAGTCTGGCCCAAAAGGAACTTATTTACAACACTCAGGACTCTGTGAGGAAGACAGGGGACCTGAAAGGGGTCAGCAGCACCTCTCCTCCATTCCTTAAGAGGCCCTTAAGAGTATTAGTGGTCTCCTTATGGTCCCTTTTACGGTCACCAGATTGGTCAAAAGATAACATTTAAAGATCTTAATTGGCTTTGTTTGTGATTCTAGAATCAGGCAACACTTCCTCCATAAAAATAAAGTGTTCTGATAAGCTGAGCAGAGGAGGTTGGTTTTATAGACAGAGAAAAATTGAAGAAAGCAGAACGAAAGGACAAAAAGCAGACTCCTTGTTTCAAAGTTACTTTCCTTGTAAGACAGCAGGGAAATAATAATAAATAATTGATTGGTTAACATCAGGTTACTTTTTGTTGTAAGGCAGAGGGAACTTCATTATTATGGCAATTGAAGCTGGCCTGAGGTGACATAGGACCTCAGCATGGGTGACCCCATTTTGACTTTTAGTCTAGTCTGTCAGGGCCTGGTGAAGGAGCTTAGTCTAAAACAGTGGGCTCCTGCAATCTTCATTTAACAGTATGCATAAGCAAGGCCCCATCTTACCAATGAAGGTGTCAAACCATATTCATTATAGGGCTCAATTCAAGTGTATTCACTTTGCATCTCCAACATACACACACACACACACACACACACACACACACACACACACACACAAGTATGCTTTTTCAAACAATACACTCCCACAGATTCCCCCCAAGAATCCAATATGGCTCTCATCCCTGAAGGGTGGATCCCTTAATTGAGGATCACTGGCTTATAAAATCTCCAAAGAAGATCACAGTTTAAAGATGGAAAGACTTTATTCCATGAATCACCTGGTATTCCTCCTCTCTCCCGCAGTCACTCACAGATGTCATGCTTAGTAGTTTTCTCTTGTGCTGTGTGAGTTCCTTCAGGATGTTTTCAAACCGCTCTGGCCTCCTGGTTAGGTGGCACTCAGGAGAACACCATTAGGTTCAAACCCAGTTTCTCACTGGCAATATACCTAATCTTACCATTAACAGCTTGCTAAGGACTTCCAAAACCGATACTATGCATCTGTTTGTGGGATGAATTGGGATCTGCTTTTCTCTGCTACTGACTGTGAATTTCAGGAGTGTTGGAAAGGACTATACTTGCGATTTGGGCCTAGCTGTTTACAGGGAGCCTGAGGGAAGCTCTCATTTGTGTTTAGACAAGGTTGGTGACATCAGGTTTCATCAAGCCCTCATATCTATGCACTACATAGAAAGCCTTTAAAAACTCATGAAAGTCAATGCTTCCATCTTTGTTCAAGTCCATTACGTTGGCAAGCTTATTGACTTGGGAATCATCAATAAGAACATTGTAGTGAGAACTAAAAAGTTTCCACATGTCACAAAATTCTTCCATGGAGATCAGGCCTAAAAGAATATAGGAGAAGGTTGTGAGTGTTCATTTTAAGACCCACCTAAGGCAAGGGTTGGGGAAGCCACACTGATTAAATAGTCCCAATTAGAAACTCACTAAAATGCCTGACCATGAAGATACTGAAGGATATGGAAGAGTAAGATCATAAATGTAAGAAACAATATGTCACTTTCAACTACCAAGGGATCCTGAACTTATTGTAAAGCCAGAATGAGCAAACAGTGAAGAAATGGGGACGAGGTTGTGGACTATGGGACTAAATGTAGTATAGAAGTTACAAGACCTAAAATAGAAAGGTGAGGTGCATGGAAGGAGGGCAGAGAGGAGGGTGACATCAAAGCAGAGGGAGAAGATACCCTGGGAGTCAATAAGAGGATTACAAACAATGGTGCTGCCTTTTTCATAGGCGATAATTTACTTTAATGTGTTGATCATTGATTTTTCTTGGTGTTCAAAGGTCTCTGCAGTAGGGGATTATCTGATGAGTTTTTAAAAATTTGAAAATAAATAATTGCTTTGGGAGGCCGAGACGGGCGGATCACAAGGTCAGGAGATTGAGACCATCCTGGCTAATACAGTGAAACCCCATCTCTACTAAAAAATACAAAAAAACTAGCCGGGCGAGGTGGCGGGCGCCTGTAGTCCCAGCTACTCAGGAGGCTGAGGCAGGAGAATGGCGTGAACCTGGGAGGCGGAGCTTGCAGTAAGCTGATATCCGGCCACTGCACTCCAGCCTGGGCGACAGAGGGAGACTCCGACTCAAAAAAAAAAAAAAAAGAAAAGAAAATAAATAATTGTGCATCAAAGCTAAAGGCAGAAGGCTGGGTGCGATGGCCCACGCCTGTAATCCCAGCACTTTCGGAGGCTGAGGTGGGCAGATCACCTGAGGTCAGGAGTTTAAGACCAGCCTGACCAACATGGAGAAACCCCGTCTCTACTAAAAATAAAAATTAGCCGGGTATAGTAGCGCATGCCTGTAATCCCAGCTACTCAGAAGGCTGAGGCAGGAGAATCGCTTGAACCTGGGAGGTGGAGGTTGCAATGACCCGAGATCGCGCCACTGCACTCCAACCTGGGCAACAAGAGCAAAACTCTGTCTCAAAAAAAGAAAAAAAAAAAAAACAGAAAATGAATTTTTATAGCCCTTAGTCCCTTAGTCCCCAAAACAGAATCAGATTTCTAGCAATGATTTTTATGGTCATGAGTAACTAAGATACTGAAATGGATAGTAAATCATCTTTTCATTTGTGCTGGTGATTCATAAAAAGAGTTATTCCACTTTGACTGATGGCTACATAGGCTTCTGTAGGACTCTATGATCTTGAATACAGAGTCTGTAGCCAAACTGAAATAACAATAATATTAAATAAGTTTGTTTTTCCCCTCAAGTTTCATCATGTTAGATGAAGAATGAAATAGATAAAATCAGAGTTCTGATTTCAGAGAACCAGATTAGCCTTTGCTTTCTACTATTACTACCACATTTTGACTTTTAGTCTAGTCTGTTGGGGCCTGGTGAAGGAGCTTAGTCCAAAACAATGGGCTCCTACAATTTTCATTTAACAGTATGCATAAGCAAGGCCCGGCCCCATCTTACCAATGATCTTACCAATGAAGGTGTCAAACCATATTCATTATAGGGCTCAATCAAAGTGTACTCACTTTGTATCTCCAATACACACACACACACACACACACACAGATACACTTTTTAAATGAACTCATCAAAGTTCATTTATTTACCTGAGTGATCAGTATCAATGGCATTAAATATGATTTCCAGGTCAGATCGGTATCTGTACAGAGTTTCAACTAGAGTAGAATGAGCCTAAAATAAAGATTTTCTAAGTGTTAGAACATATCGAATTCATGACACAGATCGCTTTTAGCAAACGTAACAAACAGAAAACATCATCAACAATTCAAATTATGTGATTTAGACAGAAATTTGAGAAGGCCAGCCTTCCCTTGGAGGCCCCACTCTCTTCATTCAGTCTGTGATCCTCAGGGGACAGGGCCAAAATGAATAAGGCAGCAGTAATTAACACAGCCACCATTACAGAGAAGTTTATTGGATTATTTCATTTGGTCCTCTACAACAAGAAGGAACAAGAACAGAACTATTATTATGTCCATTTTACAAATTTGAAAACAGGGAGAAAAAGGAACTTTGCCAAGGTAACAGAGCTGGTGAGTGGGATTTAAATCGCCGCTGCTTGAAGCCAAGCTTGGCCTGTGATCTTAGTCACCATGGTAAACTGCCTCTGAAGTGAAGTCAAAAGCCTCCTTCCTGGGGATATTTTAGTCTCTAACCTACCTTACTTCCCTTCTCTCTGCTCTTAATGTCTCATCTTCGCTGCAAATGATCACCCAAGTCCTAGCTCCAACCAGCTCCCTTTCAACTCAAAGTCATATTTAACTGCTGATGAATTGTTAACTAATAAGTATGGGGATCTGATAAATCTCCCCGATATTCATATTCTAAGAAAAGATTCTACATTTCAAAAATCTTTCAGACATATTCTGGGTCATGTCAGCAAGACTGTACACTCACGCTTAACAAGCAATACATTAAGTATTCGAAATGGTACGTTGTATAAAAGCATGGATGTCAGGCCAGGTAAAGGGGCTCACGCCTGTAATCCCAGCACTTTGGGAGGCTGAGGTGGGCAGATCACTTGAGGTCAAGAGTTCAAGACCAGCCTGGTCAACATGGTGAAACCCCATCTCCACTAAAAATATAAAAATTAGCTGGGTATGGTGGCAGGCGCCTGTAATCTCAGCTACCTGGGAGGTTGAGGCAGGAGAGTTGCTTGAGCCTGGGAGGCAGAGGTTGCAGTGAGCCGAGATTGCACCACTGCACTCCAGCCTGGGCAACAGAGCGAGACTCTGCCTCAAAAAACAAACAAAAAGCATGGATGTCATATCTCCCTTTCTGCTAGACAGCACTTAAAAACAAAATCCAGTATTTGATGTGGACTTGCTTGTGGAAGCCTTTTCTTCTTTTTTTCTTTTTGCTTATCCTGGGAACACACAAATTTGCTGAACAGACCACAGCGTACCTGGGAGATTCCCCTTCGGCTTTTCCTAAGACTGCCACTCCATCTATTAGATTATCCCACTCCCAGCTTTTCTTTTTTTGAGACAGAGTCTCGCTCTGTCACTCAGGCCGGAGTGCAGTGGTGCGATCCCGGCTCACTGCAACCTCTGCCTCCCAGGTTCAAGCAATTCTCCTGCCTCAGCCTCTTGAATAGCTGGGATTACAGGTGCATGCCACCACACCAAAATTTTTGTATTTTGTATACAAAAATACAAAATGATTTTTGTATTTTTAGTAGAGACGGGGTTTCACCATGTTGGTCAGGCTGGTCTCGAACTCCTGACCTTGTGATCTGCCCGCCTCGGCCTCCGAAAGTGCTGGGATTACAGGCGTGAGCCACCATGCCCGGCCACTCCCAGCTTTTCAAAGGACTAAGTTATGTTTCACCCTGGCCAGGTTTTAGCTGGGGCTATGTTTCACTTGCCTCTTGTACTGGCTTTTCAATGTGGATATTCTGGAAGCTGGACATGTATTCAACGTTTCCATTTTTGTCTATGTTTACCAGATTCGAACTCAGGGATCTCCATGGTAAGTTCAGACCCAAAATGTTCTCCATGCAAAAAGCCCACTGGCTTAAAGAAAGTTTTCCTAACAACAACAATAACAAAGCCCAAATGATGTGTTAAAATATGATTTTTTTTTTTTTTTTTTTTTTTTTTTGAGACGGAGTCTCGCTCTGTCACCCAGGCTGGAGTGCAGTGGCCGGATCTCAGCTCACTACAAGCTCCGCCTCCCGGGTTCACGCCATTCTCCTGCCTCAGCCTCCCAAGTAGCTGGGACTACAGGCGCCCGCCAACGCGCCCGGCTAGTTTTTTGTATTTTTTTAGTAGAGACGAGGTTTCACCATGTTAGCCAGGATGGTCTCGATCTGCTGACCTCGTGATCCGCCCGCCTCGGCCTCCCAAAGTGCTGGGATTACAGGCTTGAGCCACCGCGCCCGGCCTAAAATATGATTTTAAAGAATGCAACCTCCTTGGGAGAGCCACGGCAGCATGGGGCCGGCTGTTCTCCCTCATAATTTATCCTCCCAGGCCCCGCAGCCCTGAAGAAGAAATAACTCAAGAATATCTTCAGTATTCCACAGATCGTGTCCTTCCTGTCACCTGTAAGAAATCAGACTTTAGGTGTTAGATTTTTTTTCCTTTTTCTGATTAACAAAGTAAGGTATGCTTATTTATTTTTTTTGAGAAGGAGTCTGGCTCTTGTCACCCAGGCTGGAGTGCAGCTGTAATCTCAGCTACCTGGGAGGTTGAGGCAGGAGAGTTGCTTGAGCCTGGGAGGCAGAGGTTGCAGTGAGCCGAGATTGCACCACTGCACTCCAGCCTGGGCAACAGAGCGAGACTCTGCCTCAAAAAACAAACAAAAAGCATGGATGTCATATCTCCCTTTCTGCTAGACAGCACTTAAAAACAAAATCCAGTATTTGATGTGGACTTGCTTGTGCAAGTTGCAGCTCACTGCAACCTCCGCCTCCTGGGTTCAAGCAATTCTCCTGCCTCAGCCTCCTGAGTAGCTGGGATTACAGGTGCGTGCCACCATACCTGGCTAATTTTTTGTACTTTTAGTAGAGATGGAGTTTCACTATGTTGGCCAGGCTAGTCTTGAACTCCTGACCTCAAGTGATCTGCCTGCCTCAACCTCCCAAAGTGCTGGGATTACAGGTGTAAGCCACCATGCCTGGCCTAGTCTTTTAAGAAAAAAGTTTGCTGGTTGGGTGGGCGTGGTGGCTCATGCCTCTAATCCCAGCACTTTGGGAGGCCAAGGCGGGTAGATCACGAGGTGAGGAGATCAACACTATTCTGGTTAACACGTGTGAAACCCCATCTCTACTAAAAATACAAAAAATTAGCTGGGCGTGGTGGCACACGCCTGTAGTCCCAGCTACTGGGGAGGCTGAGGCAGGAGAATCTCTTGAACCCGGGAGGTGGAGGTTCCAGTGAGCCAAGATCGCACCACTGCACTCCAGCCTGGGTGACAGAGCAAGACTCCATCTCAAAAAAAAAAAAAAAGTCTGCTAATCTTTTATCTGTTCTTTTAGTTCCTGAGAGAGGAGTATTAAAACCTCCCTCTATCGTGGTAGATTTTTCTACTTCTACTTTTTATTCTGTCAATTTTTGTTCTGATAGTTTTGAAGCTATATGAATAAGTACATATGCATTTAGAATGGATTCAATTGGCATAAGCTTTTATTATTATGAAATGTCCCTTTTTATTTCTAGTAATATATACCTCCTTAGAGTATACTTTGCCTGATACTCATAAAGCTGTTTTAGTTTTGTTTTTGTTAGTGTTTTCATAGTATATCTTTTTCTAAATTTAACTTCCAATGTTTTGTGTATATGATTCTATGGTCTAATTTTGCAACTGTTGAGAAATCTATCAGTCTAATTGTTATCTCTTTGTAGCAATATGTTGTTTCCTCTCTGCCTGCTTTTTAAAGGTTTTTTCTTTGCTAGTGGTGCTCTGGAGTTTCACAACAAATGTGTGTAGGTGTGGATTTAACTTTATTTATTGTACATGAGAATCACTGTCCCTCTTTATGAATTTGAGTCTTTTATCAATTCTGGAAATGTCTCAGCCATTACCATGTCAAATATATGGTCTCTGACATTCTATTCTCTCCTCCCAGTACCCTGGGTAGGTGTATGTTAAACTTCTCATTTTACTGTTCATAACTCTTTTTTTGTTTGTTTGAGACAGAATTTCACTCTTGTCACCCAGGCTGGAGTGCAATGGTGCGGTCTCGGGTCACTGCAACCTCCCCGTCCTGGGTTCAAGCAATTCTCCTGTCTCAGCCTCTCAAGTAATTGGGATTACAGGCGCCTGCCACCATGGCCGTCTAATTATTTTTCTTTTTCTTTTTTTTTTTTTTTGTATTTTTAGTAGAGGTGGGGTTTCACCATGTTGGCCAGGCTGGTTTCAAACTCCTGACCTCATGTGATCCACCCACCTCAATCTCCCAAAGTGCTGAGATTACAGGTGTGAGCTGCTGCGCCTGGCCTGTTTATAACTCCTAACCTAAGTCTTTCTTGAATAGTGTCTAATCTTCCATTTAACCCATCCATTATGCTATTATGCTTTTTCTCCTTTTTTTTTTTTCCTTTTTTTTTTTTTTTTTGAGACGGAGTCTGGCTCTGTCGCCCAAGCTGGAGTTCAGTGACGCAATCTCTGCTCACTGCAAGCTCTGCCTCCCGGGTTCACGTCATTCTCCTACCTCAGCCTCCCAAGTAGCTGGGGCTACAGGTGCCCGACATCACGCTGGGCTATTTTTTCTGTTTTTAGTAGAGACGTGGTTTCACCGTGTTAGCCAGGATGATCTCCATCTCCTGACCTTGTGATCCGCCCGCCTTGGCCTCCCAAAGTGGTGGGATTACAGGCGTGAGCTACCGCGCTCGGCCGCTTTTTCTTTTTTAAAGTATATTTTCTATCTATTTGGTTTTTCTTCAAATCATTCCCAAATGCATGTTTCTGATTCCATATTTCCTTTAAACATATTTATTTGAAGGCGGGCGGATCACAAGGTCGGGAGATCGAGACCACGGTGAAACCCCGTCTCTATTAAAAATACAAAAAAATTAGCCGGGCGCGGTGGCGGGCGCCTGTAGTCCCAGCTACTCAGGAGGCTGAGGCAGGAGAATGGCGTGAACCCAAGAAGCAGAGCTTGCAGTGAGCCGAGATCGCGCCACTGCACTCCAGCCTGGGTGACAGAGCAAGACTCCGTCTCAAAAAAAAAAAAAAAAAACATATTATTTGATAATTCCAATATTTGATGTCCTCAGGGAACTAACTGTTGTTTCTGCTGACTCTCACTCCTAGTAGTTTGTATCCTTGTTTGTTTGGTAATTTTTGATTGTGAGCTCATGTGAGTGGATCTTAATCTCCGGATACACCAGTGGCCAAAATTAGGGATGCTTCCCTCAAAGATAAATTTGCATTTACTTGCCAAGAGTCAGGGAGCACTACAGACTTAGGACAACTTTAGCCACTTTGAGAGTCGAAGCATGATGATGGAAGTCTCAAATTCAGCTTTTCCATCTTTCTACTATATTATAATTTAGTCTCAGAATTGATTGCTATACCAATATCAGCATTGGGCCCCAGGACAATCTAGCCTTTTGTGCTTTCTTGTTGCTCCATGCTCCCACATGTGGTTTCAAATAATCTTTCATGGAAAGTGAAGATGCAGCTGGAAGATTCACATTATTGTGAGGCTGGTAAATGCATTAACATTCTACATCCTCCAAAATCTAGCTGTTCATTAACGGGAAGGCCCTCCAGAATGTCTAGTCTAGCATATTATCAGAATAGAGGTTTGGGGCCGGGTGGTTCACGCCTGTAATCCCATGCGTGAAGGGATTGGAAGGCCAAGGTGGATGGATCATGAGGTCAGGAGTTCAAGACCAGCCTGAACAACATGGTGAAACCCCGTCTCTACTAAAAATACAAAAATTAGCTCGTTGTGGTGGCACGTGCCTATAATCCTAGCTATTCAGGAGGCTGAGGCAGGAGAATTGCTTGAACCCAGGAGGCGGAGGTTGCAGTGAGCTGAGATTGCACCACTACACTCCAGCCTGGGCAACAGAACAAGACTCTGTCTCAAAAAAAAAAAAAAAAAGAAGTTTAATTCAGGGTTGTTGTTAGTTTTCCAAGTTGAAAATAACTTGCTAAAAGGGAGAAATAAGACTTTTTTGAGCAAATAATGGATATTATTTTTATCTGTATTCTTCCTTCTTAGTAAAAATGGAGAACTGAAATCCTAAGGAAGCAAAGAAAATGAAAAGTGATCTGTATGTAACTTGCTGTGTTAAGAAATTGTAAATGTTATAGAAATTTGTTACCTGATTTTCTTTTTTCTTTTTTTTTTTTTTTTTTTTTGAGACGGAGTCTTGCTCTGTCGCCCGGGCTGGAGTGCAGTGGCCAGATCTCAGCTCACTACAAGCTCCGCCTCCCGGGTTCACGCCATTCTCCTGCCTCAGCCTCCCGAGTAGCTGGGACTACAGGCGCCCGCCACCTCGCCCGGCTAGTTTTTTGTATTTTTAATAGAGACGGGGTTTCACCGTGTTAGCCAGGATGCTCTCGATCTCCTGACCTCCTGATCCGCCCGTCTCGGCCTCCCAAAGTGCTGGGATTACAGGCTTGAGCCACCGCGCCCGGCTGTTACCTGATTTTCTGTGGTCTTGAAGTTGGAAAGCACGAGTAAGGTCACTTTTTCGTGAAATCACTCTCTCTTTTAATATCTTGATGGCGCTGCTTTCCATAGTATACACTCTGTAAAGAAAACAATAATTAGGTAAAAGTAACATAAATCATCCTGTTGTGTTTCATTTTAATGTGCAGTATTTATGAATTTTTACTTTAAATGAATTGCCTAGATTCTCACATATCGCTACTAGATGGTAAATGTATGCATATGTATATATATGTGTATGTGTGTGTACATGCACACACGCCTTTCGTGAGGTTTTAAAAGGATTACAAATAGTATTTTCTTTTGAATGTCAAAACTCACATGAACAATCATTTGAAAAGAAGGAAAATAAAGAGGAACTTACTATAACAGATATTGAAATTTATCATTAAATCACTGAGATAAAACAACAGATATTGACACTGAGAAGACTGATACATGAGTAGAACATAATAGAAATTTCATAAACAAAGGCTGCGTGCGGTGGCTGACGCCTGTAATCCCAGCACTTTGGGAGGCCGAGGCTGGTGGATGACAAGGTCAAGAAATCGAAACCATCCTGGCCAAAACTGTGAAACCCCATCTCTACTAAAAATACAAAAATTAGTTGAGCATGGTGGCACATGCCTGTAGTCCCAGCTACTCTGGAGGCTGAGGCAGGAGAATTGCTTGAACCTGGGAGGCAGAGGTTGCAGTGAGCTGAGGCCGTGCCATTGCACTCCAGCCTGGGCAACAGAGCCAGACTTCGTCTCAAAAAAAAAAAAAAAATCATAAATATATCAAACTATGTATGGGAATAATATATATAATACAGAGGTATTGCAATTCAGTAGAAAAGGACAATTTTTAAAAAGATTGCTAGCATAGTTAGCTAACTACCTGGACTTCAACCTCTACCACAGACCATTTACAAAAATAAATTTTCAAATAAAGGAGGAACAGAGGAACAAAATAGTCACACACATACATATAATGACAATTTTGTTCCTCTTTGTATTTTTTGTGCATGTACACACACACAAACACACACACACACATATATGGCAAAATGGTAGATGTAAATCCAGGCATATCAATAATAACATCATATGAGAATGGATTAAATAATCAAAAGGCAGATATTGTGAAACTGGATAAAAACAACAAAACAAGATCCAACTATATGTTGTCAACAGGAGACACATTTTAGTTTCAAAGATACAAAGAGTTTAAAAGGAAAAGGACAAAAAAGGAAATCCCATGCAAACGGCAAGCATGAGAGCTAGAGTGGCATACCAATAGCAGACAAAATGGACTTTAAGACAAAAATTGTTACCAGAGACAAAGAGGGATATTTTACAATTATAAAACAGTCCATCAAGAAGATGAAACAATTATAAACACATGAGAACCTAACAACAGAGCCAAAACTACATGAAGCAAAAACGGACAGAATTGAAGGGAGACACAGACAATTCAGCAATAATATTGAGACTTCAATAGTTGACTTTCAGTAATGGATGAAACAGCTAGGTGGAAAATCAACATGGATATAGAAGACTTGAACAGCACTCAAACCAACTAGACCTCACAGACATGTATAAGACACTCCACCCAACAACAAGAGAATTTCATTCTTCTATAGTACATGTGGAACATTCTCCACAATAGACTCAATGCTAGGCCACAATATAAGCCTTAATAGATTTAAAATGATTAAGATCAAAGTATCTTTACTTTGAAAAAAATTTAGGATTTATTGAAAGAAGTAAATTCATAACAGAAAGTAATTTGGGAAAAATAAATAAATTAAAAATTAACAACAGAAGAAATTTGGGCAAGTCACAAATATAAGAAAATTAAACAACAAAACCTTAAATAACCAATAGGTCAAAGAAGAAATCACAGGAGAAGTCAGAAAATAAGATGAGTGAAAATGAAAATACAACATACCAAAACATATGGCATACACTGAAGTAGTGCTTATATAAAAATTTATAACTATAGGTGCCTATATTAAAAAAGAAAAAAGATCTCGAATCAATAACATAAACTTCCACTTTAAAAATTGGAAAAAGGGCCGGGCGCGGTGGCTCAAGCCTGTAATCCCAGCACTTTGGGAGGCCGAGACGGGCGGATCACGAGGTCAGGAGATCGAAACCATCCTGGCTAACACGGTGAAACCCCGTCTCTACTAAAAAAATACAAAAAACTAGCCGGGCGAGGTGGCGGGCGCCTGTAGTCCCAGCTACTCCGAGGCTGAGGCAAGAGAATGGCGGGAACCCAGGAGGCGGAGCTTACAGTGAGCTGAGATCCGGCCACTGCACTCCAGCCCGGGTAACAGAGCCAGACTCCGTCTCAAAAAAAAAAAAAAATTGGAAAAAGGCTGGATGTGGTGGCTCACGCCTGTAATCCCAGCTACTTGGGAGGCTGAGGCAGGAGAATCGCTTGAACCCGGGAGGCAGAGGTTGCAGTGAGCCGAGATCACACCATTGCACTCCAGCCTGGGCAACAAGAGCAAAACTCCATCTCAAAAATAAATAAATAAATAAAATAAAAAATTGGAAAAAAGAGTAAATTGAACCCAACATAAGCAGATAAAAGGAAATAATAAAGAATAGAACAGTAGAAATGAAATAGAGAATGGAAAGATAATAAAGAAAAATCAACAAAACAAAAAATTGGTTCTTTGAAAAGATCAACTAAATTGTCAAACCTTTAGAATGTCCAAGAAAAAAAAGAAAAAAGCCTCAAATTTCTAAAATCAAGAGTGAAAGAGGGGACATCATTACTGACCTTACAAAAGTAAGAAAGATTATAAAGAAATACTGAGAACAATTATAGACCAACATATTAGATAACATAGGACCAACTGCTAGAATGACACAAACAATCAAAACTGACTAGGAAAAAATTTAAAAACTGAACATGCCTGTAACAAGTAAAAAGTCTAAGTAATCAAATGATTCACAAAGACAAGCCCAGAGCCAGCTGGCTTCACTGGTGAATTCTATGAAACATTTAAGGAAGAATTAATACTAATTACTCACAAACTCTTCCAAAAAGAAGAGGTGGGAATATGGCCCACTTAGAAGCTAGTATTACCTTGATACAAAAACCAGATAACGATCACAAGAAAACTACAGACCAGTATCTCTTAGGAACATAGATACAAAATCCTCAACAAAATACTAGCAAATGGCATCCAGAAACATATAAAAAGGATTATACACCATGGGTAAGTGGGATTTATTCTAGGAATGCAAGCTTTGTCTAATATCTGAAATCAACCAATGTAATATACCATATTAACACAGAACAAATAAACAATGGGAAAAGGACTCCCTATTCAATAAATGACACTGGGATAACTGGCTATTCATATGCAGAAGAATGAAACTGGACCCGTACCTATCACCATATGCAAAATTAAGTCAAGATGGATTAGACTTATTAATAAATGTAAGACCTCCAACTATAAAAATCCTAGAAGAAAACCTAGGAAATACCCTTCTGGACATCAGCTTTAGGAAATAATTTATGACCAAGTCCTCAAAAGCAACTGTAACAAAAACAAACATTGACAGATGACAACTAATTAAACTAAAGAACTTCTGCACAGGAAAAGAAAATATCAACAGAGTAAGCAGACAACCTAAAAATTTGGAGAAAATCTTCACAAACTATGTATGCAACAAAGGTCTGATATCCAGGATTTGTAAGGAACTAAACCAGTTAACAAGCAAAAACCAAATAGACCCATTAAAAAGTGGGCAAAGGATATGAACAAACACTTCTCAAAACAAGGCATATAAGCAGCCAACCAATATGAAAAAATGCTCAACATCACTGAACATCAGAGAAATGCAAATCAAAACCACAATGAGTTACCATCTCACACCAGTCAGAATGGATATTATTCAGAAGTCAAAAAATAGTAAATATTGGCAAGGCTGCAGAGAAAAGGGAATGCTTATACACTGTTGGTGTAAATGCAAACTAGTTCAGTCACTGTAGAAAGCAGTTTGGAGATTTCTCAAAGAACTAAAAATGGAACTCCCATTGGACCCAGTAATCCCATTACTAGGTATATACCCAAAGGAAAATAAATCATTGTACCAAAAACACATGCACTTCTATGTTCATCATAGAACTATTCCCAATAGCAAAAACACGGAATCAACCTAGGTGTCCATCAATGGTGGACTGGATAACGAAAATGCAATACATATACACCATGAAATACTACACAGCCACAAAAAACCAAAATCATTTCCTTTGCAGCAACATGGATGCAGCTGGAAGCCATTATCCTAAGTGAATCAACATAGGAACAGAAAATCAAATACCATGTGTTCTCACTTTTAAGTGGGAGCTCAACACTGGGTACACATGGACATAAAGATGGGAACAATAGACACTGGGAACTACTCGAGGGGGAGGGAGAGAGGAGGGCAAGGGCTGAACAACTAAGTATTGGGTATTATGCTCACTACCTGGGTGACAAAATCACTCATACATCAAACCCCAACATCACACAATATACCCATGTAACAAATCTGCACGTGTACTCCTTGAATCGAAAATAAAAGTTGAAATTTTCAAAAATCACATGATCATCTCAATAGATGCAGAAAAACTTATCTGATGAAATTCAATACTCTTTCATGATAAAAACACTAACCAAACTAGGCATAGAAAGGAACTTCCTCCACTTGATGAGAGGCATCTACACAAAGACAAAGCTAACATCATACTTAATTATCAGAGAGTGAATGCATTCCCTTAAGATCAGAAATAAGACAAGTATATCTGCCTTCACCAGTTTTATTCAACACTGTACTGGAGGTTTTAGCCAGGATGATTATACAAGAAAAATAAAACAGGATGATCATATAAGAAAAATAAAAACAAGGGATCCAGATTGGAAAAGAAGTAAAACTATCTCCATTAACACCATTAACAGATATGATCTAGGATATAGAAAATCTCAAGGACTCTACTAGAAAAAGATTAAAACTAACAAGTTAATCAAGATTGTACAAGATCAATATCCAAAAATCAATTGTATTTCTTTTTTTTTTGAGACAGAGTCTCGCTCTGTTGCCCAGGCTAGAGTGCAGTGGTGCGATCTCGGCTCACCGCAACCTCCGCCTCCCGCATTCCAGCCATTCTTCTACCTCAGACTCCCGAGTAGCTGGGACTACAGGCATGTGCCACCACACCCAGCTAATTTTTGTATTTTTAGTAGAGACAGGGTTTCACCACATTGGCCAGGCTGGTCTTGATCTCCTGACCTCATGATCCACCTGCCTCAGCCTCCCAAAGTGCTGGGATTACAGGCATGAGCCACCGCGCCCAGCCAATCAATTGTATTTCTATACACTAGGAATCAAGAATCTAAAAATATAATTAAGGAAACAGGCCAGGTGCGGTGGCTCACATCTGTAATCCCAGCACTTTGGGAAGCCAAGACTGGAGGATCACTTGAGCCCAGGAGTTCGAGGCCCAGCCTCGGCAACACAGTGAGATCCTGTCTCTACAGAAAATTGAAACACTTAGCCGGGTGTGATGGTGCATGCTAATTTTAATGTAAGGCCCAGGAATTTGAGGGTGCAGTGAGCTATGATCGCACCACTGCACTCCAGCCTGGGTGACAGAGTGAGACCCTGTCTCCAGAAAAAGAGAAAAGAAAAGAAAAGAAAAACAATTCCATTTACTATGGCAGCAAAATGAATAAAATATTTAGAAATAAATTTAGCAAAATAAGTCCTAGACTTATACACGGAAAAGTATAAAGTATTATTGAAGGAAATTAAAGAAGATTTAAATAAATAGAACAATATTTCACGTTCATGGATTGGACAACTTAATATTGTTAAGATGGTAATAGCCTTCAAATTGATCTACAGACTCAACACAATCCCTATCAAATTCCCAGCCGGTATTTTTGCAAATTGACA
This sequence comes from Trachypithecus francoisi, assembly GCF_009764315.1. NCBI lineage: Eukaryota > Metazoa > Chordata > Mammalia > Primates > Cercopithecidae > Trachypithecus > Trachypithecus francoisi. The sequence continues at coordinate 116,399,523 of NW_022681471.1, forward strand.
AGCTGATTCTGAAATTCACATGAAAATGCAAGGGACCCAAAATAGCCAAAACAATCTTTAAAAAGAAGTACAAAGTTCAACTCACATTTACCAGTTTTAAAACTGTAGTAAGTTTGTAAAGTTATAATAATTAGGACAGTGTGGTACTGGCATTAGGATAGACATAGACTTAGACAAATAGAATACAATTTAAAGGCCAGAAACAAACCCTTACATTATGGTAAACTGATTTTTGACAAGAGTGCCAAGAAGGAAAGAATAGTCTTTGAGTCATGGTTCTGGGACAACTGGATATCCACATGTAAAAAAAAAGCTGAACTCTTCCTTCACATCATATACAAAAATTAACTTAAAATGGATCAGAAACCTAAATATAGGAGCTAAACCTATAAAACTCTTAGAAGAGAACATAGGAATGAATCCTTATGACTCTGAGTTAGGCAATGCCTTCTTAGATACAATACCAACAAAGCACGAGCCACACAAGAAAAAAAACAGATAAACTGGATTTCATCAAAATGAAAAATGTTTGCACTACAAATAATACCACAGAGAAAGGGATAAGACATCCCACAGAATGGGAGAGAATATTTGCAAATCAAATATTGAACAAGTGGCCAGTCGTGGTGGCTCACGCCTATAATCCCAGCACTTTGGGAAGCTGAAGCAGGTGGATCGCTTGAGCCCACGAGTTCAAGATCAGCCTGGGTAACATGGTGAAACCCCATCTCATCAAAAATACAAAAATTAGCGAAGTGTGCTGGCTTGTGCCTGTAGTCCCAGCTACGTCAGAGGCTGAGGCAGGAGAATCAATTGAGCCCTGCAGGCCAAGGCTGCAGTGAGCCATGATCACCTGGGCAACAAAGTGAGACCCTGTCTCAAAAATATATATATATACTGAATAAGTGATGTGTATATAGAATAAAGAACTCTTGCAATGCAAAAATAAAGAGTGACAATTAAAAATGGAAAATGAACTTGAATATAATATTTCTAAAGAAGATATACAAATGTCCAATAAGTACATGGAAAGATGCTCAACATCATTAATCATTAGGGAACTACAACTCAACACTACAATGAGATTCTACTTCACACCACTAAGATAACAATAAGAAAAAAGAGATCAAGCTGGGCGTGGTGGCTCACACCTGTAATCCCAGCACTTTGGGAGGCTGAGGCAGGGAAATCACCTGAGGTCAGGAGTTCGAGACCAGCCTAGCCAATGTGGTGAAACCCCGTCTTTACTAAACATACAGAAATTAGCTGGGCATGGTGGCACATGCCTGTAGTCCCAGCTACTCAGGAGGCTGAGGCAGGAGAATCACTTTAACCCAGGAGGTGGAGGTTGCAGTGAGCCGAGACTGTGCCGCTGTACTCCAGCCTGGAGCAACAAGAGTGAAACTCTGTCTCCGAAAAAAAAAAAAAAAAAAAAAAGAGATCATAACAAGGGTTGGCAATGATGTAGAAAACTTGGAATCCGGCCGGGCGCGGTGGCTCAAGCCTGTAATCCCAGCACTTTGGGAGGCCGAGACGGGCGGATCACGAGGTCAGGAGATCGAGACCATCCTGGCTAACACAGTGAAACCCCGTCTCTACTAAAAATACAAAAACTAGCCGGGCGAGGTGGCGGGCGCCTGTAGTCCCAGCTACTCGGGAGGCTGAGGCAGGAGAATGGCGTAAACCCGGGAGGCGGAGCTTGCAGTGAGCTGAGATCTGGCCACTGCACTCCAGTCCGGGCGACAGAGCGAGACTCTGCCTCAAAAAAAAAAAAAAAAAAAAGAAAACTTGGAATCCTCACACACTGATGGTGGAAATGGTAAACTGGTAAGCCCCTTGGGAAAAAGTTTGCAAGTTCCTCAAAATGTTAAACATAGAATTACCATATAACCCAGCAATTCCATTACCAAGTATTACTCAAGAGAAATGAAACGTGTACACACAATAACTTGCCTATGAATGTTCATAACACCATTGTTTATAATAACCAAGAAGTGGAAACACCCTAAATGTCTATCAACTCATGAATGGATAAACAAAATGTCGTCTATTCATACAGTGGAACATTATTCACCCATAAGAAGGAATGAAGTACGGATATAGAATACAGCATGAATGACCTCAAAAACATTGTGCTGAGTGAAAGAAGCCAGCCACAAAAGACCACATATTGTGTGATCTCATTTATATGAAATGCCCAGAATAGGCAAATCCACAGAGACAGAAAATAGATTAGTGGTTGCCTAGGGCTGTGATG